>NC_143482.1:23967853-23988853 GCF_027475165.1 Benincasa hispida | reverse complement strand
AGAAAATTGCAGAGAAAGAAAAACAAGGAAACTAGTTCCTGAGGATTACTTACAATGGGATAATGCTCCAAGTTATTAACATGGGACAATATCTTAGAAAGACCAGTGGGAGATATTAGAGTTGCTGACAAAAAATGAATTTGATTACTTTTGTTAATGTAATAAAAGTTGTTTTATCTTTTGTAAACGACATGTTGTATATAATCTTTTGTTATAATTGAACCATTAGCAAAGTTATATTTTATATTTGTTCTACTATAAGCAACTTCTGTTAAAAGAAACCAAAGTTCAAAGACATTTCAAATATTTAGATATTTAACGGCTGAAAAAAGTCAAATGGTTATGTTTACCTAAGTGATAAGTATAAAACACTTGAAAGGTTCAAGATTTATAAAAAATATTAGGTAAAATAATATAAATGCTTTGATCCAATCGAGGTAGAGAGTACAGAGGATCTGAGATTTGTAGGGCTATTACTATAGAACATGAAGTCCATTAACAACTCTCTACACCTAAGTTGCCTTGGTCATTTTTTAACATCGTTCCAATTCTAAGTTGTTTCTGAAACTCCATATAAGATATAGAGAACTCATAAAAAGTTGTTTATGATATGTAAAAGATATTTATGTAATTCATAAAATTCGGAATAGATCGGCACATGTATTAGTGTCAAACCCTTAAATGTTGAAATATTGTTCAAAAGGCGTACCTATCTGTAGGCAATCCAAAAAGTAGTATATTTTTCAAGTAAAAGAAAATCAAGAGTTTGTATTGACAAATGCTAAATTTTCTGGAAAAATATATGAGATCACCATATATTATTTAGTTTCCATAAAAACCAAGTGTGTATCAACAAGAGTTATTGATTAAAAGCTGACTCTGTTACAAAAGTTGTTTGGATAGGTCAGATGCATCTTACTCAAAGAGTTAAGGGTACCTCGATGTAGTGGGAGGAATGTATGACACCCTAGTCAATAATTCGAGTTTATTGGAAACTCACATCATCAAGTCTAGGTGACGATATTGAGAAACAAGAAGTTGTGGAAATAAGATGCATTCCCTATGTTGTTTGAATAGAAGTCCACTGTATTATAATATGTTTACAACAATCTTCTCGGCTAAAGTGTTTAAGGATCACCTAGTAAGACTAGGACTACGGGTTTTATAATCTAGGGCAAGTGGGAGAAAAACCCACGAGTATGTGATACCTATATGCAAACCATGGATATGTGATGGCCTAGTTTATTGTATTTCTTTGTAAAACTCAAACACTCAACATTATATACTCATATGTATGTTACCACTGGAGTTTTAGTCCAAGTGGGAGCTTGTTGGGTTTTATGTCCTAAAACTCGTGGTTTGTAAAACCATAAATTTATTCTAAAATTCAATAAAGTTGTTATTGAATATATGAATTGCTAATTTATATATCCAATAAACTAAAAAAATCCATGACTATTACATGAGTACTTGAACTACATGTAGAGACGTAAGAGTGGATTAGGTTCGAGTAAATAGTCAAAATGATCTATAGTATACGATAAGGTTGGGTGCCTTATTCTGGTAACACTATCGGATGTCACCCACTCTGTAGTTGTTACAAGGAGTCGTAAAGTGCTACAAAAGAAGTGATCCTGATCCGTTCATGTGGTGACATGAGGAGTAGGGGCATCCTGTGCAATGAGTTTGCATAAGATTGGACCAAGAAATAAGTCACTCTTACTTTATAACGTTGTTTACTGTTTAAGACTAACTATTTCATAATGATGACCTAAGTAATTTGACCTTAATCCTGAGCTAACTATGAATTCCTATTTATTCGGGATTATCCTTAGATTTGCAAAAGTAATGGTTGACCCAACAGAGCTGACTCAATAAGCTTCCATTACAGGGGTAAGACTACGTAGTTAGCTGAGAACATAAGACGTAAGAAGGAATTCACTCCTACCCGCTTTCAGGGATAGTAGAGAGATTATTCCCTTAAGTGCTGATTCCGAGTCTTGAACAAGGGGCCCCACCCCCTTATTGACCCAAGAGGGATTTTGTTTGTTGATTAAATTACAAACAAATTATTCATTAGAGGATAAGTGGAACTTTAGAAACAAGAGGTAATCTCGAGGGTAAAACAGTCATTTGACCCTACATTATTACAAACAACCTGTGAAGGGTTAACTTACTAATCATGGTTATATCGAGTGGAGACAATATATCTATAGTTAGGGGAGTGCAACTACTGGGCTTTAATGGAATGACCCAGTAGTTAATGAATGGGGGTTAATTCAGTGTAAAGAGTTTAGCCAATTAATCTCAGATTGTTGGAGCCCATGATCTGTAGGTCCATTAGGTTCCCCCTCAAGCTTACAAATGGAATTAGCCTTAGAATAACGTGGTAAGTTAATTTAAATCGTTCAAATTTGATTTAAGGGAATTAGTAATTATATGTGATATATTTACACTTTTAATTATGGAATTAAACAAAATTGGAGAATAAATTAATATTTAAATATGATTTAAATATTAATTTAATTAATGGAGATTCATGGTAATGGAATTGGTGATAAATTGATTTAATATTTGATATTAAATTAATAGAGTTAATTGAATTGTTTAATTAATTATTAATTATTAATTTTATTAAATTAATAGAGTTCTCTTCGGGTTTTCGCCGCATAGGGTTTCCACCGCCTAGGGTTGCCGAAAATAGGTCCGCTTCCTAGGGTTCCCTACGGACGGTGTTGTTTCGCGTCTAGCCTATTTGCGTTTGTTCGTGTCTGGTCTATTTGGCGTCGACTGAGGTTCCTGTTCGGGTGGATTCAAAGCTGCAATTGACGGCCGCCAAGGGTTTCGTTCGCGGCTTGTTGGTAGAGGTGCTCGCAGTTCTGTTCACTGGTAGAGGTGCTCGCGGGTTTTGTTTGCGGCTTGTTGACTGGTGAGGCTGGGTTCTGTTTGGTGGCAGACATCTTATATAGGTATGGGTTTTTTGGTGATGATGGTGCGTAAGTGATCGCCTCAAAGACTGAAGGAGAAGAATGGAGGACGAGTTGTTCGTCAACCACTTCGTCAGCTTAGACCGGAGATCAATTGGGGATTGGGTGCTCGGTCTTCGGAGGTGAAGGATTTTGGGTTGTTTGACGGTCGCTCTAAGGAAGGTAAGGATCTGGTATACTCGCTGCTTTCTTTTGCCTTATCCGATTCTAACGTGCCCGTGTGTGAAAGGTATGCTCGATCTCAGGGTCAGCTTCGAATTCTGGTTCAGCACGTGTACTCATAAACTGTCAGGCTGCTCTCCGCGTTGAACAACCAATACAACGATATCTTTCCTACAAAATACCACAAACATACTCAAACAATAAACCATTAACCAATCCCCAGCAACGGCGCCATAAACCTGTTGTGACATAAAGACATAGATATACAATTGCCATAAATTTGTAATGACACAACAATGCCATCTAATCTTATGTCATACAACGCATGGATGAATGATGATTTATGCGATACTACTTCTAAATATGCGTTATTAATGGATGTTTTTGTAGTGTGTTGTGCGTTGTCACAAGTTTCCTTGCATTGGAACTAAGTATAATTCCACCGCAAATTTCTCGGTGTGATCCGAGGTCGAACACAGGGACTGTTTGAGGTTATTGCGTTACATTTGTGATACATGCGACCAGGGGTTTTTCAATTTATAAAAATGTTTGTGTACAAGTATATAAACAGGCGATAGAGTAAAGGGAAGCAATAGAATGCGATAATAAAATAAATTGCGATAAAGTAAACCTAAGCTAAGATGATACAAGATACCGAGGTCAAGGCTGACTGTGAAAATTATACAAAGATCGTGTAATGTGGTGGCAAGTCTCATGTGCAAAGCAGAAAGAGAAAAGATAACTAATATAAACATCGCAAGTTCTTAATTGCGTTAAAGCTATAAGTATGCTTCCGCTCTTCCCTTGGCGAACCTCTCAGTGATCGGCCACGTTCTCACATCTCTGTGGTGAAACAGGGACAAACGTAAAGAACAAAAGGTTGCTTCCATCTCTGGAAGTACTACTCGCTTTAGTCAATGCATTCTTCTAACCTTCTCTCGATAGATCAGAATGGCATCTTCACTTCTGCTCTCACAGGTAAAGATGTCGTCTAGCATGCCTTAGCTAAACGCATTTATCTCTTTAGCATAGACTAAGTTACTCGTTTAATCCATATTAATTATCAAGGGATTACGAAAAATTCATGAAGAAAACGATTAATTGAGGAACGGAAATAGACAAAAAAGTGGAAATGGAAATGATCAAGACATTCAATAATACTATTTAGCGTCTGATACATGATTTGTGAATGAAGAGATTAAGAAGATGAAATACAGTTGATGAATAGAGTTAGAAACAAATACAAATAAGTGCCAACGTCTTGGCACCGATCTGAATGGAGAATTGCTTGTCGGTGTGGATGGAGTGAATGGAAGGATGAGCTTCCCTCTCAGGCTTGTTCAACCGGTAGCAGGGATCTAAGTGTAGAGCTACATGGCGGGGATTTGGCAGAATAGCACTAAGACTCACCTCTTGACCTTGTCTCTTCTCTTCCCGGATTTCTTTCGATCAGCACTCAGCTTAACCACTCTCTCAATAGTCTATATCAATTAACCCTCGTATCAAGTATATCTTCTATGAATTCTATGGGGGTATTTATAGGTGAAAAACTTTGACTCTTTCCTTGTTGACCCCACTTATTGTTATGAAAATTCCGAGAATGGAGGAATAAATATTCCTTCTGTTATGCAGTCAGACCGTCAAATATGCACAACAGTTAGTTGTACACGTGTCACAATCCTCCGTGTTTGCGTTGCTTAGATGTATCTTTCGATTGTATGATCGCATGCAGTGTTGTTTTTATCACCGCATGCGGTTGAAGTTCAGCTCTGGATTGACTGTCGCATTGCGTCGTCATTGTATTAATCGTCTTGTCATTGTTGATTGACGGGCGCAATGTGATGAAAATGCGTTGTTCAGTTTCTCGTTGAGCCTTGATCGCAAGCGGTGACTTGGTTCCCTGCAAAACAGAGTAAAAATATCCTCTTCTACCATTTTGAGGGTGTTAGTGGGTGAAATTGCGATAATTTATAATTATTGTATTTCTGAGCTAATTTCCATACAATCGATGCATATTTACTCTCTTTTGGCCGCAATATCTAGACAAGGCAGCATAAATAACTTGTATTTCTACAAGTTATCAACCTTGTGAGGAGATTATTGAGGAGGGTGTCTGTGTGTGGGAGAAATCTCTGGTTGGTCAGTTTGTGGATGCCAAACTCCCGTATTCTGTTATTTGTCGTCTTATTCATAGAATTTGGGGACGTATAGAGATGTCAATTATTACCTTGATGGATAACGGTTTGATTATCTTTAATTTTCAGAAGGTAGAGTCACGAGATTGGGTGCTGGAGAATGGTCTGTGGCACTTGGGTGGCAAGCCCATCTTATTACGATAGTGGTCTCTAGGTATTATTCCTGAAACCTTTGTTTTTGACTCTGTTCCTATCTGGATTAAACTGGAGCGGGTTCCCCTGGAGTTGTGGATGGATAGAGGTTTAGCAGTGTTAGCTAGTGTCGTGGGTAAACCTATCTCTTTTGATGTTGCAACAAGAGAGCGGCAACGGTATCGTATGTAAGGGTTTGTGTTCAGGTGGATGGTGATTCGTTAATGCCCCCTTCAGTCACTGTTAGAATGCGGGGACAGGAGTTTATTATTCCAGTAGTGTATGAGTGGAAACCTCGTAGGTATTCTTGCTGTGGTTCGTTTGGGCAGACTGGGGCGGTGTGTGAGCGGCAAGGTGTGGAGAAGGGCCAGGAGTTGTGTATTGTGGCAGTCAATGAGGGGTGTTTGGAGAAGAATGGGGGAGTTGAGAGTGTGAGGAAGGAGCAGGAATTGGGTATGGGTGCGAGGGGAGCTAACCTAGTGGATGAGATTAAGGGCGCGGAAAGGGTTGAAGAGTTTACTGTGGTTAGTCGACGTAGGCAATAGAGGAGGTGTAGGGCATAGGGGTGGTAGTAGGTCACCGGGCACGGCGCCCTTGAAGAGTAGAGTAGTTTATGGGTCCCCTGGAATTATGGGGTTTGTAAAGCATGTTGATGATCGTAATCAGTTTGATGTTTTATGTGATAAGGGGGGAGACTCTTTGGCATTGGCACTAGTGCAAGCTGATCCTGATCCGTTGCTTGTTATGGACGGGATGTTCAGAAGTTCGGGCAAAGGCCCAGTGGGAAGTGGTAGGTGTGATCTCTTGCAGGATTTATGATTTGGTGTTCTTGGAATGTTAGGGGGTTGAATGACCCAATCAAGTGTAGGGTTAGCAGACTTTCTGGCTTCCTCCTCTGTTACTTTCTGTTGTTTGTTTGAGACGAGGGTTCGTCATGAGAATTTTGGTATGGTGATGGGTAGGTTTGGTGATGCCTAGAGTTGTGTGTGTAGCTATAGTGTGCATGGAGTTGGGAGGATTTGGGTGATGTGGCAGAAGAGTGTCTATGATTTTTCCATTGATGTCAATGGGGATCAATTCATTTCTGGAACCTTAATGGATATTATATCCAGTACTAGGGTACATATTGGTGTTGTGCATGACTCTAATCACGTGAGCGAGAGGAGGAACTTGTGGTCTTAGTTGATTGATGTGTGTGCCTCATGGCAGCTTCCTGGAGTTGTTTTAGGGGATTTTAATGCTATTCGTAGTAGCTCGGAGGATTTTGGGGGTTGCCCTAGATTGAGGGAGATGGAGGAATTTGATGAGGTGTTATTGGAGGCGGATTTGGTTGAGTTGGGTGTGACAGGTAACTGGTTTACCTGGACTAGGCCCCTGGGCCCAATGGGTTTTTGGTGGATTTTTACAGAGCTACTTGGGGTGTGGTTGGGGACTATTTTTGTGACGCTGTGCTGAATTTTTTTGAGTCAAGTTACCTGCCTGATGGAGTTAATTCTACTGCTATTACTCTCATCCTAAGAGGCGGGGAGCTGAACGTATGGAGGAATTTCATCCTATTTCATGTTGCAATGTTGTTTATAAGTGTATCTCAAGAATCTTAGCTGAGAGATTACGGTTGTGGTTGCCTGATTTCATCAGTGGTAATCAGTCTGCATTTGTTCCGGGTAGGTCGATTTTCGATAGCATTTTATTGTGTCAGGAGCTCATGGGGAGCTATAAGAAGGGCAGAGGAAAACCGCGTTGTGTGTTAAAGGTAGACCTTCAGAAGGCTGACGATTCGATGAATTGGGATTTTCTGTTTGGGGTGTTGCTGGCTATAAGAACGCCCCTTCAATTTGTTAGTTGGGTGAGTGCTTGTGTTACTTCGCCTAAGTTCTCTGTGATGATTAATGGTTCCCTTGAAGGGTTTTTTCCTAGTAGGAAGAGGTTGAGGCATGGGGGATCCGTTGTCTCCTTTTTTGTTTGTGATGGTGATGGAGGTCTTGTCTAGGTTGTTGAATAAACCTCTTGTGTGGTTTAGGTTCCATGATCGGTGTGAGCGCTTGGGCCCAACTCCTTTGGTTTTTGCAGACAATTTGATGATTTTCTGTGCAGCTTAGAGAGATTCTTTGGAGTTTGTGAGGCAGGTATTGACAGAGTTTGCAGAGCTGTCTGGGTTAGTTGCAAATGTTGGGAAGAGTTCCATGTTTGTTGTGAGTGTGGAGTCGGGGAGGCGGAGGAACTAGCTGCGTTTATGGGTGTCTCTCTTGGTTCGTTGCCTGTTAGGTATCTGGGGTTACCTTTATTGGCGGGTCGGTTGAGGGCTGTGGATTGTGTGCCTTTGATACAGAGGATTACAGCTCGTATTAGAAGCTGGGCAACAAGGTCCTTCTCTTTTGCTGGGAGGTTGTAGCTTGTTAGGTCTATTTTACAGTCCTTTTAGGTTTTTTGGTGTAGCATTTTCATGTTGCCTGCGACTCATGAGGTTGATCGTTTGTTACATAGTTATTTATGGAAGGGTAGTGTGATGAGTCGGGGTGGTGCACGGGTGGCGTGGGATGAGATGTGTTTGCCGTTGGCTGGGGGGGTTGGGTGTGAAGCATGTGACATCTTGGAACCAGGCTGCTATTATGAAGTTGCTCTGGCTTATCTTAATTAAATCAGGGTCACTATGGGTGGCGTGGGTGGAGGAGTATGTTTTGCATGGGTGGTCGTTGTGGGCTGTTTGGAATAAGATTAGGAGATCTTGGTGCATGAGGGCTATCTTGCGAAGTAGAGATAGATTCAAGCATCTAGTTCATTTGATGATTGGCGATGGACGGTCTTGTTTTGTTTGGTGGGATCCTTGCCTGCTGAGGGGCGCGATTTTGGATTCATACGGGTCTACGGTGGTTCATGATACAACGAGTAGTTTGGAAGCGCTGTTTTCGGAGTTCTTGGATGGTGAGGGAGGTTGGAGGTGGCCTACAGTGTCTTGAGAGCTACTTGAGATCTGGGGTCTTATCCATGCAGTGGGGCCTAGGGTGAGGGGAAAGGATTATTGGGTTTGTGTGCTAGATGCTAGTGGTCGATTTTCTATCGCTAGTGCTTGGGAGAGTATACGTCCTCGTCGTCCTAGGGTGTCTTGGGCTGATATTTTGTGGGCGGGGGGTGGTATTTCGCGTCACTCCTTCTGTGTGTGGTTAGCAGTGAGGGTAAGGTTGGGTACGCGGGATTGGTTGAGGAGTTAGGGTGTGTTGTCAGAGGGGAGGTGCCTTCTGTGTGGGGGAGGTGTGGAATTGCGGGATCATTTATTTTTTGAGTGTAGGTTTGGGAAAGAGGTGTGGTCTAGTGGGTTGCGTCAGTTGGGTTCAACGCATCAGGTGGCTGGTTGGGATGTAGAGTTGAGTTGGTTGTGTCAAGTGGGGTCGGGTAAGGGGGTACGTAATAATTTGTTCCGTGCTTTCTAGTGTGCGTCCATATACTACATCTGGCAGGAGCGTAATCGGCGGCTACATGGAGGTCGACCGAGGTCAGTGTCTGCTCTGTTTCACCTTATGGTCTCTACGGTTCGTGCTCGTGCGACTTCCTAGCGGGTTGACCTTTTTGGTCTTATCTAGTGTGTTACAGATGTTGTTTGCTTTTGAACTTCACGTTGTTTTATATTTTGTTGTAGCCCTTAATTTGTGGGGTTCTAGGTTCTTTTCTCTACCTTTCTTCCTGGTGGTTTGCGAGTTTGCGTCTACGTGTTGGTTTTGTTCTGGTCTTATCCTACTACCTTTGTTTTGCTTTTGCGGCTTTGTCTTTACTTGTACTTGGTTGCTTTGATGTCTTGATCCCGAACAGTGGGATCCTCCTTGTTGTTGTATAATAACATCACTTATTCTAAAAAAAAAATTATTAATTTTATTAGAAAAATTAACTATTAAATTAATTTTTGTAAAATTAATAAAAAAAATCAGTTTTAATTAAAGAATTAAAATTGAAAATCAATTTTATTTTTGAAAAGTAGTTTCAAAATGTAAAAAGAGAGAAAGAATTTGAAAAATGGAAAAATCCCAAATATGGGATTTTCCCACTTTGAAGACCAAGCTTCTTAGTCACCCATCCTCTCCTAATTGACAACTCAAATTCAAGGAGGAGTTGGGTCTTCTTCAGGCTTTGAGATTGCATGAAGCTCCTGAATATGAACACTCAGTTTTGAATGAAATTGGACATGCAAAACTGTTGAATTTGCTGAAATTCTTAGGTTGAAGAGGAGGTCTTCAACCGTGTAAAAACCATGAACTTTTCTCCTTAATTCCATAAATTCTAGCTTATTTTGAGTCCCACAACTCATTTTAAGGCTCCTAGAGGATAGTAGGAAAGCTCCAGTGGTGGTTCACGACCATAAGAAGGGAGAATTACAACTGAATTTTGAGTTTGAAGTAGATCTTCAAATGTATGTTTGAAACCGCTTATTTTTATTTGATGAACATGTTTATTTTTTAGCTAAAATTGATTAATTAAAATGCTTAATGATCTGTTATTCATCCACTACACGTTTTCTTAAACTAACAATTGGTATCATAATATGAGTTTGAATAAGATCCTGATTCGTTCATGTGGTGACATGAGGAGTTGGGGCGTCCTATGCAACAAGTTTGCATAAGATCAGACCAAGAAATAAAGTCACTCTTACTTAAAAACAATGTTTACTGTTCAAGACTGACTATTTTATAACGATGACCTAGGTAACTTAACCTTAATACTGAGTTAATTATGAACTCCTGTTTATTCGAGATTATCCTTAGATTTGCATAGGTGTGGGTTGACTCAAGAACACCAACTCAATAAGCCTCCCATTTCAAGGGTAAGATCGGGTAGATAGCTGGGGACATAGGGTGCAAGATGGAACTCACTCCTACCCTCTTTTAGAAGTAGTAGAGAGGTTGTTCCCTTAAGTACTTACTCCGGGTCTTGAACAAAGGACCCCACCCTCTCATTGGCCCGAGAGGGACTTGGTTTGATGATCGGATCACAAACCAATTGTTCATTAGAGGATCAGTGGAACTTAAGGAACAAGAGGTAATTTCAGGGGTAAAACAATAACAACTATTGACCCAGTCGTTAATACGAACAATCTGTGAAGGGTTAACTTACTAATTATAGTTATATTGAATGGACACAATATATCTACAGTGAGGGGAGTGCAACTACTGGGCTTTAGTGATCTGACCTGGTAGTTTACGAATGTGGGTTAATTCAATGTAAAGAGTTTAGCTAATTAATCTCGAACCGTTGCAACCCATGATCGATAGGTCCATTAGGCCCCTCTACTAGTTCACAAATAGAATAAGCCTTAGAATAGCTTGATAAGTTAATTTGAAATGTTCAAATTCGAATTAATGGAATTAGTAATTATATGTGATATAATTACACTTTTATTTTGGAATTAAACGAAATCAGAGAATCAATTAAATATTTAAATATGATTTAAATATTAAATGAATAGAGATTCATAGTGGTGGAATTTGTGTTAAATATTTTAAGATTTTATATAAATTAATAAGATTAATTGAATTGTTTAATCAATTATTAATTATTAATTATATTAGAAAAATTAATTGTTGAACTAATTTTGTAAAATTAATAAAATTTCAATTTTAATTAAAAGAATTAAAATTGAAAAGTATTTTAATTTTGAAATTCAAAATTAAAATAAAAGAAATTTGGAAAATTGGTTTTTTTCAAAAGTAGGATTTTGCCACTTTTGAAAGCACCCAACTTAGTCATTTTTCACTCTCAATCTAGCTCAAAATTGAAAGTGGAGCCGGAATCACTTAATGTGATCAGTTGCATAAATTTCATGCAATAAAACACAGTTGGTTTGAGTGGAAAATCCCATACAAAAGATTGAGAATTTTCTGAGAATCTCTCTAGGTTGAAGAAGGTCTTTAGCTAAAAAAACCAATAAACCTATCCTCCAATTTCCCTAAAATTCAAGCTTGTTTGGAGTCCTACAGCTCAATCAAAGGCTCCTAGAGAATAGTAGAGAAGCTCTAATGGTGGCCCACAATAAGAATTGGAGAAGATTGCAGCTGAATCTCATTGAAGAAAATGATCTTCAAAGGTATGTAATGAAACTTTCTTCTTAGTTAATGAACATGTTTAATTTGTAGCCAAAATCAAGGAATTAGAATGCTTAATGATCCTGTTTTCTTTCGCTGTGTGTTTCTTTGAACTAACAAAATATTCATACCTTCCTCTTGCTTTTACATTCATCAGATCACAGAGGTCTGAATGTATAAGTTCCAAGGCTTCTTTGGCTCTATAACTTTTTCCAGTAAAAGCTCATTTTGTCATCTTGCCTTCAAGGTATGACTCACATATAGGTAAATAATTTTCTTCAAAACCATTTAGAAGTTGATTTTTCACCAATCTCTCAATCCTATTGAGATTGATGTGACCTAACTTTAGATGCCAAAGGTGGACATTTTCTTTAGGAGAAATCCTTGGTCTCTTAGCAGTTATTGTCGTTCTAAACATTTCTGTATTTATGACAACCTTTGTAACTAACGATCTTAGTACATATAAGTTACTTTCTTTTGAAGCAAATCCGATCTCCATTTCGTTTTCAAAAATGAACACTTTACTTCTGAGGAAGGAAAGAGAATAATTTTGCTCAATCAAACAAGAAATAGAGATTAAATTCCTCTTCATATTAGGAACTATATATACGTGATCTAATAACGTATATCGTTTCTTGTCCAAAAGTAACATAAGTCTGCCTACAGCAACAGTTGAAATGACCTCACCAGTACCAACTCGAAGAGTCATCTGCCCAACTTCCAATTGTCTCCAGGAATTAAATCTATGACAGGAAGAACATACGTGATTAGTAGCCCCTGAATCAACTATTCAGTCAGAATCATTATTCTCTACTAAGCATGACTCTAGGATAAGTAAATCAGATTTATTGTCATTGGATCTCTTCCTATCCTAGAGAGCGGTGGGATCAACTTGAACATTCTTATTATGAACTCTAAGTTTTTATTCCGAGGTCAAACCTCTTTAATAAACTTTGTAAAAGTTAGAAACTTTTGTCTCTTCTATTTGTCTCTTGACATTCAATACGAAGTGGAGTTCAAATAGGGAGCTGACATTACTGGTTTCGTCTATATCAACCCCATCCTACTTGAATTGTGAGGACACTCACTCAAACAACTCCTGCATTTATTGCATTATCTGAAGTGCAGTGGCCATGTTCTCAAATCTTTTGGCCAAGACATCAAGTATGCTCACTAAAATGTGAACTCAAGCATCAAGATTGGCCTTTGTCCACCTTTGTATGCATCACGAACATTTCATGTTGCATTAAGGATTGGAATTGGAGGGCATTCCTCAATCAAGACGAAGTAAGATCGTTAACCACGAACATAGTTTTAATCGATTCTTTCCAAGTTGTGTAATTTAATTCGGTTAATATTTCAACATTAAGAAGGTTCATTAAAGCACTAATCATTTTTGCTGATACAAAAAAAATTACTTATTTTAAACACTTATGTAAAAATTCATTTTAATCCAACCATTTTAGAAAAAATAATAATAAACCCAACATTATTCCATTTTGTAATGATGCTTCAATGATTTAGGACAAAAACCACTCAAGGGTGGTCAGTCACCCCTTCCTTGAATTGAGACACTTCTCAACCATTCATTACACTAAAATAACTCTTATTCCTATAACAATTAGTCACCATTGATTTCATCAAGAGATCATTAACTTGCTTAACAATTTCTTATAAGTGTAACCTGTCATTTTAGACCCTAGAATTCCGTCCCAATGAGCCAACCGAAGGGAAAATCGATTGGGGCAAATACTAAATCGATCCTATCCAGAAACCATTTCTGAAGTTTGCCCCTAATATTGACCTAATGCACAAACCATTCGAAGGGGGATGCTCCTAGGGCACCTCAAGGCCGTGTAAGAAGGTCTCACGATGCAAACCAATAAAGGAAGCCGTAGGACATATTGACACATATCCTTTTTCCACTTATTATACACACTATCTCAATTCACCTTGATATTGACCATGCAAATACCATCCGAAGGGGGACGCTTCCAGAGCACCTCGAAACCAAGCATGAATCTCACTAGGTGAACTTTTAAGGAGAACGTGAGTGGAAAAAATTGTGTATATATCTTTTTCCTCCCACTGACTATTTTACAAAAATGGATTTATTAACTTAGTAAAAACAGGCTAATCAATTTCAGCTAAGTCTTTGTTAATTTGCTCAATATAATGCCTGTATTGAATATTTTGGTAATATATGACTTCGTTTGTTAAACTTTTTAATGAAATCAATCACTTATTATATGCTTATAAAATATTTTTCCAATTCACCTTCCAGGTCGGTTCCCAGGTAGAGGTATTCCATTTCTGTTGGCTTAAATACCTCAACCTAGACAAAACTTTCCTTAGACAAAGGTTCCTTATGAATAATTATTTTATAAATTTAATCTCTTATTGAAATTCATTTTAATCCTATTAAAACGAATTAAAAGATTAACCTATTTCTAGTCTCATTAGAAGCGTATTTAACATAAGTTTAGATGAATTAATTTTAAACCATTTAAAAATTAAATCTGGCCTATGTTTGTATGCAACTCTTTATTATAGATTTAGTTCTAATTTCATTATACTTATAACAATTATAAAATAATGAAAAATAAAATCTATAATTGCATTTAAAAATATTGATTAAATATAACATTTATATTTATCTAAGTAATATCATGATCAATGCAAAATTTATTTTAATTAGAAAATATAACACTTATATCTAACAATTATTAAGCACACATATCCATCATGTCATCATACATTATAACAATTATAACCTAGTATGATACATGGACATGCTTAATGTACCATACATCTAAAATAATATTACACTTATATTAAGATGCATGAGCATGCTAATTTAATCATGCATCCAAAAAATACAACACTTGCATTTTGACATGATGCATCAACATGTTTATCCTAAGGTGAGATTTTGAATCAAAATGACATAATTTATGCACCACTCAAAAACAATTTAAATTATACATCTCATTCATAATTAAATCAACAAAATAGAAAAGTTAGCTACTGCATTCCTAGAAAATACAATAAAATCTAAAATCCTAGATTTTAGAAAATCCTAAAAGAAAACAGAAAAAGACAAAAAAAACAAAATTGCTTCTGTTCAGCAGCGATGGCGGATAAACCAAGTCTCAAAATGGCAATCCAACCGTTCAAAAGGAGACCTTAGTTGTCTTGAACATACTGATCAAATTTCAACACGATCCAACGGTTAGAACTCCAATTATTGAAAAATTTGTAAAAGTTGTCTTTGAAAAACTGAATTGCACTGCATTGTTTCTCTTCGTTTTTTCTTGTTTTGTCTGGGTTCTTTTCACAGTAAATTTTTACTACAAAAGACATGGACTTACAAACTCGATTCACAGTAAAAAAAAAAAAAAAAAACAAACTAAAAAAACTCATAAACACTGGCTTTTACATTGATCCCATCAAGTAAAACTGTAAATCTAAATGCCAAAAGTCTAAACAGTCAACCCGCAAACCACAATTAAAATCACATACATCTCATGCATATATTTTAAAAGCAACTCACCATTCTATTCTGATTTTGTTTCTAAAAAACTGAAAATCAAAATTGCACAAATTGGGCTATGATATCAATTGAAATGATCAAATCCCAATCAGAAGCGTGTGATTGTTTTGAAATTTTGTTTTCGATTTTACATAAACAAAATACGGAATAAAAATAATAACATGATGGATAAACAATCAAGATTAGCATGTATTTAAGAGAAGAAAAGAGGGAAGAGCTAAAAGTTACCTTTGTAAATTCCCAAATTCTTCACGATTCCCTTCGCGTCTTCTCCAGAACGTCTCTTCAATGATCAAAGAACACCACTGTAAGTGAAACCTTGTTATTCTCTAGGATCCCAAGAATTGGATGTGTGGTCTCCAAAACTTGGAAGAGGAAGAAGAAGTAGTAGAGAAAAGAAGAGAGATTTTGAGAGAAGTAGGATTCAGAATTCCCAATTTAACTGTATCACAAACATGGGCCATAAAAACCTATTTATAGAGAGGAGGGGTGACCCCCTTCTCGTAGTCTTTCCAATTCCTACTCTAGTTCTAATTTAATTAAATAATTTTTGTTTAATTAATTAGTCCAATAATTAAATAACCATATATTAAATCTAATTTAATTTATATAATTAATTAATAAATAAATAAACATCACATGTTTATTTATTTTTACTTCTCAAAAATTAATTAATTAATTAACCATCAATTCAATTAAACGACTATGTTAAATCGTATTTAATATAGAATTAATAAACATATAATTATCACATATTTCAATATATACATGTCTTTAATATTTAAATCTTATTCAAATATTTTCTCTTAATTATAGATCACATCTATAATTAACCATATTATATTAATTTCATTAATATGCAATTGATTTGAACAATTGAAATCATTCCTCTTATATATCCTTTAGTGAGCTAACGAGGGGGTCATATGAACCGACAGATTAGAAGCTCCAATAATATAAAATAAGTTAATTAAACACTTTAATTAAATTAATCAATTTTCATTAACTATCGGTTACTCCACTAAAGACCGATAGTTGCACTCGCACTGTAGATTTATTTTTGTGTCCACGGATATAACAAATCAACAGTGAGTCGACCCTTTACAAATTGCTCATAATTATAGTTGGGTCAAAATATTGTTTTACCACTGTAGTTACATCTAACTCCTTAAATACCACTAATCCCTCTAATAAACAAACAAATTATAGTCAAATTATAAACTAACACCTCTCGAGCCAGTGAGAGGTTGAGGCCTCAATGTTCAAGACCCAAAATCAGTTATTAACGGAGCAATTTATCTACTTTCCCTAAGGCTGGGAAAACGAGTGAATTCCATCTTGTGTAGTTATGTTCCCAGCTCCCTATTCGGATAAGTCCCAAAAATGGTAGGCTTGTTGAGTCAGCTAACAAAACCACTCTCACTCATAAAGGATTACCTTCATAGACAGGAGTTCACAAGTCACTCAAGATTAAGGTCAAGTCACTTATGGTTATCTAAGTGAAATGTAAGTCTCTTCTAGCAACAATGTTATATAGAGAGATTATTCATTTCGTGGTCCGGTCTTATACAAACTCTTTGTATAGAATACCCCTGCTCGCATGTCTCCACATGAACGATCAGGATTAGATCATTTGTAGTACTTTACAATAATTAACATCTACAAAGCAGGCCATATTTGTAGTGTCACTAGGATAAGGTACCTAGCCTTAACCATCTACTACAAACCGTTTAGGTTATCACTTAAACGTGATCTACATGTATGTCTACATATACTTGTTTAAGTTTCATAAAATAATCTTGGATCTCAGTTTATTGGATTGATTTAATACAGTCTAACATTAATAAAATACCTCCTATTTTATTAGATATATAATTTGTCTTTACAAACTACAAGATACACTCGATTTAGGACTTTAACTCCAACAGTGTCAACAACATATGGTGAGAGGAATGCCAAATATTAAAAAGAAAATCAACTTTGTGAAGTATGTATTTTCGAAAAGCATCATCGAAATTCATTTCTGACAAGAGATTCTTAGAGAGCATCAAAGCCTTAAGAGCTCATCCATATAGACTTATGTGGACCCATGAGAATTACTACACATGGAGGTAATAGTTATTTTCTCACATTAATCGATGATTATACTTGGAAAACATGGATTTATCTTCTAAAAGAAAAGGGCTCTAGTTTCAAATGTTTCAAGACATTCAAAGCAATGGTTGTGAAAGTAACTTGAGACTGAAAACATCGTGTTCGGATCGTGGACGAGAATATATTGTTTTTGCAGATTTCTTGAAGGGAAATGAAATCAAGCATTAGAAGATGGTTCGAAGAACTCCTCAACAAAATAGAGTTGCATAGAGAAAAAATAGAATAATAATAGAGCTTCCAAGAAGTATGTTGAAGGCCAAGAAACTTCCAGATCAATTTTGGGGAGATGCAAGATCTTGTACAGTTTATCTTTTAGATCGAGCTTCAACTAAAAGTGTGCAAGATATTACTCCTCAAGAAGCATAGAGTGAACTAAAGCCAAGTGTTAGTCACCTAAGAGTATTTGGGTGCATTGCTTAATCTCATATTTCAGATGAGAAAAGAGGTAAGCTAATTGATAAATCAGAAAAGTGCATTTTTGTTGGGTACAGTGAGAATTCCAAGGCTTACATATTATACAACCTTGTGAGTAAGAAAGTTATTATTAGTCGAGATGTCATGTTTAATGAAGCAGAATTTTGGAAATGGGATGTAATAAATGAAGACCACGATCCATTACTAGTTGACATGGGTGACAAAGAAGATGCTCGAGACTTGAAGCTTGAAGAGACTCAGCCAGTGGCTTCATCTTCATCTTCACACTCCACAAGTGATGAAGAAACTACTCTAAGGAAGACAAGAAGTATTCATGATATATATAATACTTCAAGAAGAATGTTGGACAATGAACATGACGATTTTGTTTTATTTACAGATGTTGATCCTATAGACTTTGAGGAAGCAATTCAAGATGAAAAATGAAAAGATGTAATGGATCAAGAGATTGATGCAATCAAAAGAAATGAGACGTGAGTTAATCAAACTATCAGAAAATAGAAAAGATTTTGGAGTCGAATGGATGTATTTACAAAGCTGAAGCAAAATGAGATGTCGAGAAATACAAGGCAGGGCTCATCATGAAAGGGTACAAACAAAATTATGGTGTAGAACAGAAGTTTTTGCATCTGTGACTCTCTTAGAGATTGTTTGATTGCTTCTTGCAACACAAAATGATTGGAAATTACATCAAATGGATGTCAAGTCATCTTTTCTAGATGGGTATTTAAAGGACGAAATATATGTTGAGCAATCCCCTGGTTATGTCAAGATTCAATAAGAAAATAAGGTGTGTTGATTGAAGAAAGTATTGTATGGACTAAAACATGCACCAAAAGCCTGATACAGTTGTATCAACAATTTTTTCTTGAAGGATTGCTTCAAAAGTTGTGGTTTTTGCTAGCCTAATACATTTTGGCCCTTTATTATATTTAGTGGACTTGTCTTATTCCAGCACATTAATTTGGCTTCTTATTGGACTTGGTATACTCTTGTAGTCTGCAAGGAAACTGTATTGTTATTGTTGTTTTTTAGGCCCATCTTCAAGCTGTTTGTGAATGAGCTGAAAGAATAATATTCCTCCACTAAATCTGTTACAGAAGGCAACACGGGATTGGTTAATTGGTTAAGGTATGTCACCTGAATTCGTTTCTCCTTCCAGTGATTTTATCGTGCATAAAGTGGTCCCAGATGAAGTGCTTCCTCTGATGTAATTAAATGGCCAGTTGAGCGAGTATTCAGGGGAGCATCGAGGAAGCGTGTAAACATGCATCGAGGAAGCAAGTAAATGTGCATCGAGTAATCGAGTAAGCTTGTAAGTAGGGTTGGCAACGGGGCCAAGGCGGGGCGAGGGAGGGTCTTCCATCCCCCGCCCCGTGGGAAGGGGGCGGGGATTCCCCGTCGAGGAAACGGGTCCCTGTAGGGCCCCATTTCCCGTTTCCCCGTGGGGATTCCTCTATTAATTCCCTCGGGGAATCCCCTATTAGATCCCTGCTGGGATTTCCCATTTTTTTTCTTTTAATATTTTAAGTTTGGACTTTACTTTTGGGCTTAAATTTAGAATTATATATTCAATATTGGGCTCACAACACAATAAGTCTATAGTATACATTATAAACAAACATATAAATAAGTTATTTTATATACTATAAATATATATTTATAAAATATTAAAAATATAACTATATAAAATTGGGGTCGGAGTCGGGGTCGGGGATACCATCTCCGTCCCCGCCCCGTCCCCAGATGGGGTCCCGAAAAAATTCCCCGATTTGACCTCATCCTGGTCAAACCGGGGATTCCCCGATCGGGAGGGGCCCCACGGGGAATTTTGCCAACCCTACTTGTAAGCGTGAAGCTTTCAGGTAAACAGTGAGCAACGAGTAATCGAGTAAGCGAGCAATCGAGCATCGAGTAAGATACTATCGAGGATCGAGTATGAGTATACAAACTCTGAAGCACTGGCTATTTAAGTTTTTCTTCTTGTTGCTGTGTTAACGAGCTTTGTATTTTCTCTTCAAAAGAAATTCCTCTATATTCCTATTATCAATATTAGTAAAGAAAATTGAGAGACCTTTCACAGTGGATGTAAATCTCACCTTGAGATTGAAACACTGTAATTTTTGTGTTGTTTGATCTTTCTTTTCTTCTTCTTTTATTTTCATTCAAGTACTTTTGCTGCTACATCACTGAGTTAAAAAGTTAGTTAGTATAGCTCAGATAAAAAAAAAGTTGTCCGTACGAACATGCTTTCTACATGAAAGAAGAAAAAGATATTAAGCAGGGTGATGATGGGATTGCAATTTCCCAAAAGAAGTATGCAAGAGATTTGTTGGTAAAGTTTAAAATAGAGAAAGCTCATCCTGCCAATACTCCTATGGAACTAGGCTTAAAACTAAGAAAACATGATGATAGCAAAGCGTTTGATGCCACCATCTATAGAAGTGTCGTTGGGAGTTTAATGTATTTAACTACAACTAGACATGATCTTATATTATGAGTCAGTTTATTGAGTAGATTTATGGCATCACCAAAGAGAAGTCATTGGAAAATTGGGAGAGTTCTTAGAAATATTATTGGAACTATTGATCATGGAATCCACTATAAGAAGAATATGGATAATGTGCTTCTTGGCTACATTGATAGTGACTAGGGAGGAAATATTGATGATTACAATAGTACTTATGGGTATGTATTTAATAATTTTTCTGGAGCAGATTCATAGGCATCAAAGAAGCAGGATGTTGTAGCATTATCAACAACAAAAGCTGAATACATTTCTTTGTCTACAGCCAGTTGTCAAGCACTTTGTCTAAATAAGGTACTACATGAATTAAAGAGTCCCCAAGAGAAAGAGACCGTCACGTTGTATGACAATAAATTATCTATTTCACTTTCAAAAAATATCGTCTATCATGGAATAAGTAAACATATAAAGATCAAGTATTATTTCATCAGAGAATTGATCAAAGATGGAGAAGTGTGCATCAAGTATTGCAAGACACAAGATCAAGTTGCAGACATATTCACCAAAGCATTAAAGAAAGACTTGTTCTAGAAAATGAAAGAGAAGCTTAGAGTCATGAAGTCTAGCTTAAGGGAGGATATTAGAAATTAAGCTAGATATATAATGAATAATATATTTCTAGATACATTTTCAAATACTTGAATTTCTAATTTCTTGGTACATATAATTGTTCAAGTACATGAATGGTATATATACTTGTACTTCATTTATTTTGTGTCATTTAAGAAACATCTCTTGAGTACTATATAAAGGGTTCATTTCCATCATTTGTAATTAAGTGAAGGAA
>NC_143482.1:23877827-23967353 GCF_027475165.1 Benincasa hispida | reverse complement strand
TTAAACATAGTGGCCACAACTTCTCTTTAAAAGAGAAGACTTAGTAAGACTATGAATTGTGTTCATTAGAGGAATCAGTGGTACTTAAGGAGTTAGATGTAACTACAGAGGCATAACGGTTATTGGCCAAGCTGTACTTACGAGCGGTCTGTGAAGGGTTATCGCACTGTTAATTGGTTAAGATGGACATATAATATATCTGTAGTAAGAAGAGTTCAGCTGTCGGTCTTTAGTGGAGTGGCAGTTAACAGATGGTGGATCCCGTGACTAAAGAGTTTAGTCAGTTATTCATGTACCATTGGATCTTCGAGCTATAGGTCCATAAGGTCTCCTTGGTAGCTCAATGGATTCAAGTTGAGAATCAGTTCTTGGTGTTGATTTGAAATGTTCAAATTGACAAGAGGTAATTCGATTATATATGATATGATCGGTGTGGTGTATGAGATATATCAAGTGGAGGGTTAATGTAAATGAGATTTACATTAAGTACCTGAAATAGAAAAAGAGCTATGGTTTATATATTCCATGAGATGAAATATTAAAACTATAGATTATAAATATAGTATGGTAAGTTGGTTATGATTTATATTTATAATAATATTAATTATTGGATAACTATCTCTTCTTCTCTAATAACCAATTGAGTGGGAGGTTATTGGTGTTTCATGGTAACCGTGAGATAAAAGAAAAAATGTTTTCCTAATTTTAGTTAATGTTAATTTGAGATTTTCAATCTCGAAAAGTTCTCACAAAAAGGTTATCAAATAAAGAAGATTTACTAAACAACAACTTGGAGAGACTACACGATCGTGGAGAGTTATACGATAGACTCTCAACTGACCGATGAGCTAAAGGATCGCATAGCTTTTGTTAAACGATTGGGCATCGTCCTATACGATAGACTTTGACATCTCCCACTTCCTCAATCGTTTATACGATTGTCCTCCTCCGGTCTTGTCCACACAGAAGCTATACTCTGAATTCTCACATCGAGGATACCAAGGTAACCTTTTTGGTGGTGTCATACTCAACTCGACACTGTCGAGGTTCTGTGGAGGCTGTTCGTTGTGTTCGTGACCTTGGTGATCGTTGTGTTCGTGGTCGCGTTGATCATGTAGTGGAGCGGTAGTATTGTTTGAGTATTCGTGGTTGCCGTCTTGCTATGAACGAACGTTCGTGATCAAGGGTGTTGAAGATGAGTCTTCAAATGTATGTGAATTCTTCCCTTGATCGTTTAGTAAAGCATGCTGTAATTTCGATTTATGCATATCTTGTTGTTTCTGTTTCTTGATTGTAATTGTAATGTTCATATATGATTAAAATTTGGAACGATCATTCTGCTGCTCATGGAAATCCTCATGCACGATTTTCCTTCAATTGGTATCAGAGCCAGGTTGTTATAATATTCCAAATTTCACTTCTGTTTTAACCTTCTTTTACAGTAGAGGTGAGTTTTCTGCATTTGTGTTTAATTGTTAAATGCTTTTGTGGGTGGCGTTGATGAATGTTTACAAGTTTAATTGCCTTGGTTTAAAGTTTTCTTTAAATTACAAAGTGTTAATTTGTAAGGGCCTCTGTATTTTTGGGCATAATTAACATGCTATTGAGTCTGTAATTCAAAGTGTTTGAGTTAGTCGAGTCGTTTGTGATGAAGTTTTGAAGCATGGAGATGCGATTTTTAGCAAAGAAGAAGACTAAGAGTTGGTCGTGTTGTGTAGCCTCAGGTAAACGATCGTTGATAACGGGTAGAAAGCACATTATTACACTGCTAAGTTATTAAACAATGAAGGTTTGCGTTGATAAAATATGTTAGATTGCGTCCAAAAAGCATTAAGTTCATAACATTACGGTCGCATGCATTCATCGCATAAAAATAGTTAACTTTTCTATTTTTATGCAGAATATGCATTGATGCAAGGCGAAAAGTGCGATCACAAGAAATCAACGGTCGAGCGCAGCATTACCGCAAGGCTTTGCGGTGATTTGTGCTCGCAAATATTTGCTCAAGAAGGATTGCCGCATAGAGCCGACGCAACTTGGTGGGTGCATCTGGGTGAAAAGCACAATTAATCACGATGGGATAGAAAGCTGATGACGGTTGAATCCGAATTAAGTTGACAAGCCGTTAACGATAACAAGTACACTCAGCTTTTCGATGACAAATATTCGGTGCATCAGTCAGAGAATTAAAGCCATCCCGTCTGCGCAATCATAAGAGAGAAGCCGCTTTTCACCCTTAAGCTCTATAAATACCAAAGGCAACCTTCAGAAAAGGGTTTAGCGAGTTCGGATACTTAGATAATTTTTCTCCATAGTTAGAATAACGTTGTTCTTAGATTTTCTTTTATTTTAAGGTGGAAGTGAGCGAAGTGAGATTGTGCCGATAGATCGTTGCGGTGAGCTTGGGAAAGTGCCAGAAGCGTCTAGATCGGAGAGAGGGCCAGCTCCTACGGCAGCAGGATTATCTTTTGAACAGAATTGAGTTGACAGTGTAAAGGCCTTGGGAAGCAAGGGATTGCTACCAGGCTCTCTATCCTTATCTTCCGTTGTCATTTTGTACTCAAACTTATCTATAGAAATGGAATTTACTTCTTTATATCTGTTCACTCTCTTTTTATTATGCATGAGTAGCTAAATCTGTTGAATGGGTTGAGAAGCACTTAGCTACATAACTGGGGATCTTCATTCTATGCGATTCTCTTGTATTATGTATGCTTCATTCGTTCATTAGAGATAGTTGAGAGGGTAGTCTACTGACAGGATCTAGGCTTGGGAAAGTCAGATTAGAATCTAGGCTTGGGAGAGTCAGGTTAGAATGCATAATCAAGAGATAAGAGCTTAGGAATAAGCATTGTTTTCTATTAACGTATCGCATGCATCCTAGAGATAGGATATGATTGTGTGCAGTCACCTTGTCTTTGTGTGCATCTTGCATCATTGCATAGGAAAAGAGTAGAGACTTAGGAATAAGCTCTATGGACATTGTTGCATTCAACATATGCATCCTAGAATTAGGAGCACTACATTTGCATTGGAAAATGATCTGCTATCGCATGAGTGTAGCATGATCGCATAGTTTGACGCATTCCCAGGAAACGCTAGTGAAAGGCCTTCTCAACCCATTCCTCTGCATACTCAGTGTATCTACCGCATAATCAAACTTTTCTCAAATCCGCCGCATACATTTATTTTATATCACAAACAAAAACACCAAACAACTATTTGATTTACCGGTTACCGCAAAGTCTTCTTAGAACTTATCACCTATACTGTTTTCCCTAGTCCCTTAGTTCGACCCTGGACTTATGATGCGCAGAAAATTGGAAGTCAGTTTTACTCGACAACCAACTTCCCGTGGATGCATTATGAGATGCATGTTCCTAACATATGCGTTGATAGTCATACGTCGATGGTCATGCGTTGGAATGAAAATGCGCCAACAATGTATGCGATGACCATGCGTCCTGCCACAAGTTTTCTTGCGTTCATGCCAAGTATAACATGAACGTAAGTTTCTCGGGTAATCCGAGGTCGAACACAGGGATTTGTAACTATATGTTGTGGTGATTGTGCATGTGGCGGTTGAATAAAAGAATAAAGGGGATGTTGTTATGTTAATCCTACTCCTACTCCTATCTAACAGACAACGCAATGAGAATATGCATGAAAAGTAGAGATACGATAAACCTTGACATGAAATAAATGTATGAGAAAGTAGATAAAATGCGGAGATGTTTTCATTGCAAAACTTAAGAGTGATCGCAAGGGGAACCCTAGTCAACGTAAACTAATGCGATCATGCAACACTCATACAATAGTAAACCACCTCTCGGTGCGAATGCTACGGCTTCTAATGCTAGAATGCATGCGATGTATGTGTAGAGGTGTCTATAAGGCCTACACATAAGCCTCTAATTCTTGTCTATGCGATGATACTGTTTGTGGCCACATATCATCATTCCTATTCCTAGGGTGCATGCGATGCAGTGTTGACAAATAGAGCTTATCTCTAAGTCCCTATCTCTTGCTTATGCCAATCTAATCTCGCTCTCTTGAGTCTAGATTCTAACCTAGCTCTCTCTGTCATTAGGTCTTTCTTTAGACTCTCTCTCGAGTAGCTCTAAAGGGTGTTGGGCACAACATAAGACAAGACAAACGCATGAAGTTGGTTGACGCAAGGTTGTTACTATCCCTAGTGAACAACGCAAACATTGCTTAATGCGACCAACCACTTACCCTCTCGGGCAATTGGTTGTTGCTGACTTTACTTATAGACAAGCATTGCGTTAGCCTATAGACAGGCGTTGCCATAGCTTACACTAAGCAAATAAGGTTACTCACACACTCATGCAACGCATACCTCTCGGTAGGTTGCTACATGCTTCATATCCCTAATCCACATGACTATGCAATACCTAAGCAATCTCACTAAGTGTTGCAATGAAAGTAAAGATGCTAAGCAAGAAGATGGAGATGGAGATGGAGTTGAAGGAATAGAGAAATTCATTGAAAACACATTGTATTAATCTCTTAATTCAAAATGTCATACAATGTAATATAGGAAAAAAAAGGAAAAAGAAATGACCGGCTAGAAGCAAACTTTTCTTCTAGCGGATGTATGTCAAGGCTGCCAGGGGTGCCATGGATCGGCGGCGGAGCTGACTCTCTCGAGATCTAACTCTGGTCGAAGGCTCCAGTCATCACTCGGAATGGATGAAGGAGGTGAAGAAATCTTAGGCGTCTTCTCATGCATTTTGTCTGGATCGCGGGAAAAATCCCCGGTTGAGGGACAATCTCCGGATCCAAGGATCCTCCCCAGATAATCTGAATTTCTGCTCATCGGCTTCTATTTATAGAGTTTGGATCACCGAAAAAATTAATTGGATTGGTCTGAGTCTGACGTTCGGCGCGTTAGTCTTTTCTGAACCTCTGCCACCAACGGCGTGGTAGGTAAAATGTCAGCATCAACTTTGGATTTTCTCGAGGTAGATGCGTTGATGCGTTCATTCTGCCTATCTTGTGTTGATCCTATTAGAATGCATTGCCGTGCAGCCATAGTCATTCAATGGCCGTTTTCACTTAACACCGTAACTCTATATGATGACCGCAATCGCTTTACGAGCACAATTCTCATGTGATGGACGCATACGACTAATTACCACAATATCCATGCGTTGATCGATGCGTTTGCCTTGTGATGGAGTGTTTCTCCGCATGCGGCCATCTATGCAATGGTCCGATTTTCGCGTTTGCGTTCATTTACTGCATTGGCTACAAAAATAGAATATTGAACGCATAATTGACGCAAAGTAATGGGTTAGCTGAGATTCGATATGCTGATCGACGCAAACTCTTTTTTCTCATGAATTCCTAGCATGATCGATGCATATTTTGCCTAACAACCTTCATAATTCTAAGTAAAAGGCCTAAGATGACATGCATATCTGCATGTCATCACACCCCCAAACTTAAAATCATGCTTGTCCTCAAGCATGCGTTATACTCAAGAAATTCTAGCTCACCTTCATGCTTTCTTTTACGATGACCAGCTTCTCAGAATATAATTTACACAGTCCTTTGACCATCACCGCAATGCTCTCCTCCACTTTGGCCGCTTCTTCAAAAAGATCTTTTCTAAGTTTAATCCGGCAAGCCTTTGCTAAAAAAAAAATATTTATTCATTCACCGCAATTTTGTGTTTAGCTTCTGAGATTGCGTTCATTAAAAAAAAGTACTTCAAAACTTTGCGATGACTTATTCAAATGCGACGTTGAACCTGGTTACGCCCTTCGTTTTGGCTTACCCCCACATGTGTCATGTGGGCATCCAACTTTGGTTGCGTTCCATATTCAACTCAACTCTTATCTCGTTTGTTTTGGCTTGCGACGGACAGAGGAGTTATGCTAATGCGTTGATCCTGACGACTTGCCTTCGTTTTGGCTTGCCCTCATGTGTGTCATGCGGACATCCAACTACGAGCAAGTGCCTTTCACAGCTTAACTTTTATCAACATGGGTTTCCCTATTGCGTTGATAGTGGAGTTATTATTCCCAAAATCTCACTTCAACTTTGTTTTTTCAAATCATCGCAATATAATGAACGCAATTCTCCAAGACCACTGCCACCCCTAAACTGAGAGGTTGGCAGCGTTCTCACCGCAAAGCTAAAAACAAAATTACAAGAATGCGATAATAAATGTTTGAACACAAGTTTGCGCAAAATAAAACTTAAGACTTTCAAAATTTGAAGAAGCTAATAAAAGTAAAGAATGCCTTGCATTGATTAGTTAGAAAATGTAGTGAATTATACGTACCATCATAGAAACATCGCAAAACAACGCAATCGAAAAAAAAGAGAATTTCAAAAGGATAAGGCATACAAGATAACAAGAAAAGACCTTAGGCGGAGCAATGCATGTGCTCATACGTTGGAATCCACGCGATTGAAACCTTGCGTTGAAGGGTGAAAGGAAGTCTTCCATTGAACTACGAACCGAGGAGACTTATTGTTGCACCTACAATAGCAAACGTACCCAAAACTAAGGAAACAGCCATATATCCAAAATAACAATGAAAATAAAATAAAAATAACCTATACTAAGAAAGCAAAGTAAAGATAGAGTAGAAGACGTCCCTGGAAAAATAAGAGTGTTGTCACCATAAGGAGTCTTCCATGCAGGAGATGACTCTCAACTGCTTGGGTCAAGTTGCCCTGACCATTGGAACATTCGGCAATTGTTGGGCGCATGCGGCTGTCATGTGCTTAAAATTACCTTCAATTATTTTGTGACTGATTGACCTCCTACCTTCGGGTCAATACTGACTTTCAGCGCATCGCCTACACTTTAATATTGTTTGCAACCTGGTCGTGCAAGCTGCAATACACCCAAGATAAAAAGTTTGAGAATTGGAAACAATGATGCAAAAAACGGGGCCATCGCATCCCTTCAGAACCAAAGGACTTCGATGATGAGTTTGATACAAGGCATCGCAATTAACAGCATGGGAGTGAAGAAAGGGCAAGTTAACGCAATTGCTCAAACGACCACAAGTTGTGTCATCTGTGGAGATGCTCATTCGATGGAAGAATGCCCAGAAAATTTGCAATCAGTATGCTTCATAAAGAATAATCCCTATTTCGATACATACAACCCCAGGTGGAGAAACCACACAAATTTTGCGTGGAAAAATCAACAACAAAACTTCAAACTAGTGGCGCAAAGAGAAGGGCCACCCGGATTTTTTTCCGTAAACAAACGATCCAACGCATAGCCAAGCTAGTAGCTTGCAGACACCGCATTCTTCGTCCTTAGAGAGCTTGTTGAAGCAGTACATTGAGAAGAAAAAATCAGTGCTTCAGAATCATGCAATGTCAATTCGAAATCTCGAAATTCAGCTGGGACAAATTGTGGGCGAGCTGAAAAATAGACCGCAAGGAGCGTTGTCGAGCTCAACTGAGCTTCCTTGCAACACTGGGGGTACCGAAAAGGAACAATGCTTAGCAATCTTCTTACTAAGTGACAAAATGACTGCGGAAGTAGGGGAGGAACCTATCACGACCAACCTAAATGTGGTAACAACTAAGGACCCGTTGACTTGTAATTCAGAAAAGCTCGAGCAAATGAAATCAGATGTTGCGTCCATCCTCAAGCCTCCAGAACATGAGACAGAAGAAGTCCAACCACCACCATGCCCACAAAGATTGAAAGAGAAACAAAATGATGAAGACAAGATGACAACAATAGCAGTAACGCAAAATGCTATGATCTCACCAAAAATGTGCGACCTGGGAATCTTCACGATACCATGCTCCATTGGAAGGGTCTACAGTGGCCAAACACTATGTGATCTTGGGGCGAGTATAAATATAATGCCGCTATCAATCTTCAAACGATTGGATATTGGCACACTCACACCCACGAAGGAAATTCTCCTGCTCGTGGACAGATCCCGAATACACCCTGAAGGAGAGTTGAAAGACGCCGTAATCTCAATTGATAAATTAATCTTGCCGGCAGACTTCATCATTTTGGATTATAAAGTAGACAAAGATGCACCCATTATATTGGGACGACCATTACTCTCGATCGGTCGCGCCCAAATTGATGTGCACAAGGGGAAAATCATAATGAACATCAATAGGAAAAAGCTCCAGATTAAGGCAGTCAAGATTCTAGAAGATCGAGAAAAGAAGAAAAAGCCACCGTGGATGTGAAAAGCCTAGCTTGGAATAAGCAATCCCTGAGTTACTATATGGCTCAACCTCATCAGGGATGCAATCCTTTTGAATAATCCTTTTCCTACATCAAGACTTTATGAACTTTCACCACTTTGTTGTATCTTTCAGCGCATATTCTTTATCTAAAAATAAAAATCGTGCTAAACGATTGCGGTGAAGCGATTTTGTTAACTTTGTTTTTTAATATTTGACCCTCTCGATGTTTTTCTTACAATGATCGAGGCGAACGATTGTAGAGGCGCTACACGAAGACGCAACTACTTTATTTTGTCACCACAATCCAAAGAAGAAGATCACCACAAAGAAGGATGCGTCAACAAATAATGCGGGTGACAGCGCAAATTTGGGGGTTGTATTCTTATTCCAAATTTTGCACTATCACATCGCATTTTAATTTTGAAAGTTTTATAACCTCATCCGCTTTGATTACCGCAATCATTTAACATTGATAAATTTAGTAAGTCACTGCATGCTGTCTCTTTGCCAATTATGATTTCAATGATGAAACACATGCTTCTATTTTTTTGTATATGCTAGAGTAAACTTAATTTTAGGACAGTTACCTTATGAAATATTTCTAGAAGTTTGTGGTCTACTAGCTTTCTTTCAAACTGACCCTTTACTAAACTTCCTAAGAACATCACATGACTTCTTTCAATCTTTTGGCAATGAGGACATTGCCACATTTTAAATTTGGGGGTGAAGTATTCATTTTCGACCTTGCTATTTCTAGCCTTATAAAAAAAAAGAAAGAAAAAAAAAGAGAAAAATTTTGAGAATAAAAACTCCACTGTCAATGCAATGGGGAAACCCATGTTGATAAGAGTTAAGTTGTGAAAGGCACTTACCCGTAGTTGGATGTCCGCATGACACACGTGGGGGCAAGCCAAAACGAAAGTAAGTCGCCAGGATCAACGCATAAATAAATGACTGCAACTCCACTGCCAAGTAGGTACGAGTTTAGTCTGAGAAAGAGTGCCTTGCTCGTAGTTAGATGTCTGCATGACACACGTGGGGACAAGCCAAAACGAAGGCGAGGCACTTGGATCAGCACAAGGTCAGAGAAAAATAATAATGTCAAAAATTATGGCAAGGATAAAAAATCATTTAACACCTCATAAAAAAAAAAAAAAAAAAAAGAAAGTTTTTTTTTTTTTTTTTTTTTTTTTTTTTTTAAATAAATCATGTGAAAGGCAAAAATGCATGTCATCTTAGGCCTTTTACTTAGAATTATGAGGGCTGTTAAACAGAATATGCGGCAGTTATGTTAGGAATTTATGAGAAAATGAGCTTGCGTCATTCAGCATGAAAAATCTCAGCTAACCCAATATTATGCGTTATTATGTGTTCAATGTTCTATTTTTGTTGCTAACACAAGAAGTGGACGTAAACGTAGAAACTGGACCACCGCATAGAAGACCGCATGTGGAAAAACTCTCCATTGCAAAGGCGAACGCGTTGGATCAATGCATGGATGTCGCGGTAATCAGTCGCATGCGTCCATTGCATGGGAGTTGCGCTCGTCAAACGATTGCGGTCATTGTGTAGAGTTACAGTATTAAGCGAATGCGGTCACTGCATGGTTGTAGCTACACGATAACGCATGATAAAGGGATCAATGCAAGGTTGGTGGAATGAATGCATCAATGCATCTCTCGGGAAAATAAAAAAGATGATGTTGACATCTCACCTACCTATCACGCCGTTAGCAACAGAGGTTCAGAAAGGACTAAATGCGCTTTGAATGTCAGAATCAAAGTAGTCCATTAATGCTGTCGGCGATCTAGGCTCTATATAAAGAAGCCGATGAGCATAATTTGAACTGGTTCGGGGATTATCCCTACGATCCAGAAAAATGCGTGAGAAGAAGCTTGATATTTCTTCACCTCCTTCATCCATTCTGAATGATGACCGGAGCCTTCGACCAGAACTATATCTCGAGAGAGTTAGCTCCTCTTCCCATCCATGGCACCACCAACAGCCTTGACGCACATCCGCTGGAACAAGTCATTGCTTCCAGTTGGTCATTTCATTTTCTCTTCTTTTCTTATATTGTATTGTATACATTTTGTGATTAAGGAATTAATACATGATGTGTTCAATGCATTTCTGTGTTTCCTTCGACTCATCTCCATCTTCTTTACTTAGCATTTTAACTTTCATTGCATCACTTAGTGAGATTGCTAAAGTATCGCATACTTAGTCATGTGGATTATGGATATGAAGCATGTAGCAAACCACCGAGAGGTGTGCGTTGCGTGAGTGTGTGAGAAAACCTTATTTGCTTAGTGTGAAGCTGTAGCAACGCCTGTCTATAAGCGGATGCAATGCTTGTCTATGAGTAAAGTTAGCAACAATCAACTACCCGGGAGGGTAAGTGGTTGGTCGCATTAAGCAATGTAAGTCATTATTCACTAGAGATAGGAATAATCTTATGTAAGTAAAGTTCATGCGGTTACCTTGGCCTATGAGCGCATCATTCATCATTTAGGCATACTTGAGAGAGTAGTCTAAAACCCTAATCTAAGACTCGAGAGAGCGGATTGGAATGCATAGGCAAGAATGGGGAACTTAGAGATAAGCTCCGTTTGCTTTCACACAGGGTATGCACCTTACGGATAGGATATTGCATGCGTCCAGGAAGTAGGATATGGTGGTTGTAAGCGGTCATCTCGACACTTATGCATACCCACCGCATACATCCTAGATTTAGGCTTTTAGTGTGTGTAGCATGATGCGGCTTGCATTGACTAAGGTTGCGCTTGCAGTCACTCTTAACGGTTGCAATGAAATCATCTCCACATTTTATCTATTTTCTCATTCATTCGTTTCATGTCATGAGTTGTCGTGTATCTACCTCTCTTTTATATTCTCATTGCATTGTCTGTTAGCTAGAAGTAGGAGTAGTGTTAGCTTAGCAACCTCCCATCCATTCTTTTATTCAACCGCCACATGCACATTACCGCATTCATCCAACTACAAGTCCCTGAGTTCGACCTCGGATCACCCGAGAAACTTGCATTCGCGTTATACTTGGCGTGAGCACAAGAAAACTTGTGATAGGACGCATGGTCATCGCATACATTTGTTAACGTATAGTCATTCCAATGCATGACCATCGATGCATGACAATCAATGTATACTTCAAGAACATGCCTTGCATATTGCGTCCACTAAATTTTAGTTGTCGAGTAATTGACTTCTAATTTCCCATCATCAACTGCATGCTACATCCTGAACAACGTTCCCTCGAAAAGTGTTTCTGAAATACCTTTTGAGTTGTGGAGAGGCCGTAAAGGTAGTTTATGCCACTTTAGGATTTGGGGTTGTCCAACACATGTGCTTGTGACTAACCCAAAGAAGTTGGACCCGCGTTTGAAAGTTTGCCTCTTTGTAAGCTACCCCTAGGAAACGAGAGGTGGATACTTCTATGATCCGAGTGAGAATAAAGTGTTCGTTTTTAAAAATTCTATCTTCTTGGAAGAAGACCACATGAGGGATCATAAACCACGAAGTAAGCTTGTTTTACGTGAGATTTCTAGTGAGACCGAGATCAAGAGCCATCTATATGACTCAACCAGAGGGGTTCGTAGTTCCAGATCAAGAGCCAAAAGTGTGCAAGCTTAATAGGTCCATTTATGGGCTGAAACAAGCATCTAGACTGTGGATCATTAGATTTGACATTGCGGTCAAGTCGTTTGGCTTTGGTCAGAGCGTTGATGAGCCTTGTATCTACAAGAAAATCATCAACAGCTCAGTAGCTTTCTTGGTACTGTATGTGGATGATATCCTACTCCTTGGGAATGATGTAGGGTATCTGAATGACATTAAGAAATGGCTAGTTGCCCAGTTCCAAATGAAAGGTTTGGGTGAGGCACAGTACATTCTAGGAGTCCAGATTATTTAGGATCGTTAGAACAAGAGGTTAGCCCTGTCTCAGGCATTGTACATTGATAAAATATTGATCAGGTACAGGATGTAGGATTCCAAGAGGGGTTTGTTACCCTTCAGGCATGGAATCGTTTTGTTTAAGGATTAATGTCCAAAGACACCTCAAGAATTGAGAAGATGAGACGGATTCCCTATGCTTTAGCTGTAGGAAGCTTAATGTATGCAATGTTGTGTACGAGACAGGACATTTGCTATGCAGTAGGGATTGCCAGTTGGTATCAGTCCAATCAAAGATTTGATCACTGGACGGCGGATAAGACGATCCTCAAGTGTCTTTGAAGAACGGAGGACTACATGCTCGTGTATGGAGATAAGGATTTGATCCTTATAGGATACGCAGACTCTGTCTTTCAGACCGATAGAGATTCTCGTAAATCGACATCGGGGTCAGTGTTCACTCTGAATAAGGGCTGTAGTGTGGCGAAGCATCAAGCAAGGATGCCTTACAGACTCCACTATGGAAGCAGAATACATAGCAGCTTGTGAAGCACTAAGAAGGCTGTTGTTGGGATTGATGTCCTAATTCTCCTGGAGTCTCTTTGTTTGTAATGATACACATTGTTTGATGAATAAAATAACTGTTATTTCATTCTGGCATTTACTTATATCCAATAAACAAAGCTCCATGGTTATCTTATATAAACTTTAAGTATGTATATGTGATATACAAGTGGATCATGAATTAAATGATAACCTAAATAGATTTGTAGTATAAAGATTAAGGTGGAATACTTAATCCTGGTTACACAATGGATATGGCCCGCTTTGTAGAGGTTTGCAAGTGTTGTAAACTACTACAGATGGTAGATCCTGACCATTCATGTGGAGACGTGCGAGTGGGGGTGTCCTATACAAAGAGTTTGTATAAGACTGGACCACAAGATGACTAGACTCTATATATAACGTCGTTGATATTAGAGACTTACATTTTACCTAGACGACCATAGGTGACACGACCTCAATCCTGAGTATTTTGGGAACTCCTGCCTTTGAGGGCAGTTTTTTTTATTAGTATGGGTGAGAGTGGCCAGATTGCCAACTCAACATGCCTACTTTTATGGAGTGACTTATCTCATTTGGGACTGGGAACAGAATACACCAGAAGGAATACAGCTCCTGTCCACGAAAAGCAGGGGTAAGTAAGAAGATTGCTCCCTTAAGAGCTGATTCCGGGACTTGAACATAGTAGCCACAACTTCTCTTTGGAAGAGAGGACTCAGTCATAGTAGGACTATGACTTATGTTCATTAGAGGGATCAGTGGTACTTAAGGAGTTAGATGTAACTACAAGGGCATAACGGTTATTGGCCGAGCTATACTTATGAGCGATTTGTGAAGGGTTGTCGCACTGTTGATTGGTTAAGATGGACACATAATATATCTGTAGTAATGATAGTTCAACTATCGGTCTTTAGTGGAGTGCTTGGAAGTTAACGGATGGTGAATCCCGTGACTAATAAGTTTAGTCAATTATTCACGTATCGTTGGAGCTTCGAGCTATAGATCCATAAGGTCCCCTTGGTAGCTCATTGGATTCCTGTTGAGGATCAATACTCGGTGTTGATTTGAAATGTTCAAATTGACAAGAGGTATTTCGATTATATATGATATGATCGGTATGATGTATGAAATACATCTAGTGGAGGATTAATGTAAATGAGATTTACATTAAGTGCCATGGAATAGAAAAAGAACTATGATTTATATGTTTCATGAGATGAAATATTAAAACTATAGATTATAAATATAGTATGGTAAATTGGTTATCATTTATATTTATAATAATATTAATTATTGGATAACTATCTCTTTTTCTTTAATAACCAATTGAGTGAGAGGTTATTGGTGGTTTCATTGTAACCGTGAGATAAAAGGAAAAATGCTTTCCTAATTTTAGTTAAATGTTAATTTGAGATTTTCTATCTCAGAAAGTTCTCACGAAAAGGTTGTCAAGTAAATAAGATTTACTAAACGACAACTTGGAGAGACTAGACGATCGTGGAGAGTTTCTATACTAGACTCTCAGCTGGCCGATGAGTTAAAAGATCACATAGCTTTTGCTAGACGATCACATAGCCTTTGTTAAACGATTGGGCATCATCCTATACGATAGGCTTTGACATCTCCCACTTGCTCAATCGTTTATACGATTATTCTTTTTCAGTCTCATCCTCTAACCAAGTCTACATAGAGCCTGTAGTTTGGATTCTCACACCGAGAATACTAAGGTAACCTTTTTGGCGGTGTTATACTCAACTCGACACTTTCGAGGTTCTGTGGAGGTAGTTCACTGTGTTCGTGACCTTGGTGATCATTGTGTTCGTGGTTGCGTTGATTATGCAGTTGAACGGTCGTATTGTTTGAGCATTCGTGGTTTCCATCTTGCTGTGAACGAGTGCTCGTGATCAAGGTGTTGAAGATGAGTCTTCAAAGGTATGTGAATTCTTCCCTTGATCGTTTAGTAAAGCATTCTGTAATTTTGACTTATGCATATCCTGTTGTTTTCGTTTCTTTATTGTAATTGTAATGTTCATATACGATTGAATTTTGAAATGATCATTCTGCTGCTCATGGAATTCCTCATGCATGATTTCCTTCAAAGTCGTGCAGATCGTGTCTTGTTCAGGTTGTTGTTCACGTCGATCGTATAGGTCGGTTGTGGGTCTCGAGCTCATGTGTTGGTCCGATTGTACAAGCTTAGTCTTGTAGATCTCACGTGTTGGTTCCGATAGGGAGTTCTGTCAGCTCACTCGCATGTTGGTTTCAGTTGTCAGATCTGGTCGGCCAGCTCCATCATGGAATTTAACTCATTGTCCAACTCGTTCCAGTCGTGGAGGTGGGTCGTCAGCATCAGATTAGTAAATCTAGTCATGGGCTTTTTTGATCCGGTCATCTATTTGCCTGATCTACTTGTGGGTCTTCCAATCCGATCGTCAGCATGGTGATTCAGCTCTGTTTGGAAGGTCTGCATGTCAAAGTTGATGCCCTAAATTTCGTAAGGTTCTATAGTTTGTAATTGTATTGTACAAAATTTTTATTTATGTAATATAAGATATAATGTTTTATTTCAAAATTAGTTGCATTAACCACACATTAATAAACTAACATCCAAGGTTATCTTGTAACTTAAACATGTATGTAAAGACATACGGGTGGATCATGTTTAAGTGATAACCTAAATGGTTTGTAGTAGAATAAGGCTGGATACCTTATCCTAGTGACACTACGAGTATGACCCATTTTGTAGATGTTACAATTGTTGTAAAGTGCTACAAATGATCTGATCCTGATTATTCTTGTGGAGACATGTGAGTAGGGATATTCTATACAAAGGAGTTTGTATAAGATCGGACCATGAAATGTTTAGTGTCATTATATAACTCTATTCATAATAGAGACTTACATTTCACTAGGATGACTATAGGTAACATGACCCGAATCTTGAGTGAGTTGTGAACTCCTGCTTATGAAGGCGATCATTTGGTTTGTATGGGTGAGAGTGGCTAGCTCGCGGACTCAACAAGTCTATCATTTTGGGGATTCGTCTGATTGGGGAGTTGGGAACACAGCTACACAAGAAAGAATTCACTTTTTCCCTAATGTCAGGGTAAATAGATAAATTTCTCCCTTAAAGGCTGATTTTAGGGCTTGAACAATGTGGTTCCACACCCTCTTCTGATTCAAAAAGGGTTTGGTCATAGCTAGACTATGATTTATTGTTCGTTAGAGGGATCAATGGTACTTAAGTAGTTAGATGTAACTATAAGGGTAAAACAGTAATTTTGGCCCAACTGTACTTTTGAGAAATTCGTGAAGGGTCATTGTACCGTTGATTGGTTATATTCAATGGACATAGAAATATATTTGTAATGCGAAGAGTGCAGCTTTCGGTCTTTAGTGGAGTGCCCGACAGTTAACGGATGGTAAATAATTTAATTAAAGAGTTTAATTAATTATTCACGTACCGTTGGAGCTTCAAGCTACCGGTCCATGAGGTACCAACGGTAGCTTAATGGGATTTTATGGAATCATTTTTTGGATTAATTTGAACTGTTCAAATTAATTGAGGGAATTAATTATATATGATATAATTATTATAATGTATTTGATACGTTATAATATAAGTATTTATTTGAGAGAAATTAAATATTTGAATATGATTCAAATATTAATTATGTGAATTGGATTCATATAATTAAAATTAATATAAATGAGATTCATATTAAATATCATTGTTGAGAGAATTAAACTATAGGTTATATAGTATGGGATACAATATTAAACTATAGATTATACGTTATATTTGATATAACATACAGTTTAATGTATATTAAATATATGAAAGTATTAACCATATATCTATATATATATATATATATATATATATATATATATATAGATCAAGGTTTATTATTAAAATTGATTTTATTAATTTTAATATTTTTTTAAAAAAATAATAAACAGTTTTAGGGAAGCAGTTGTTACTCCCTCTCCATTATTCTCTCCACAACTTGCAGGAGTGGATGGATGACCTTCAGTCTTCTTCTTCCTTAAAGAAAAACACAGAAGAGTTCTCTATGTTTCTTCTTGATCCATCATCTCTTCTCTCAATCATTTTCCCTCTAAAAAAAATCCAAAATAGCTAAAGTCCCACTCCTTCTGAGTTCTCATCCTAGAAAATACTACGATAGCCTTTGTGGTGCTATCCATTTGTTCGAGGGATTTTCAATTGAAGAATCATTCTTCAAAGGTAAGAGTTTTGTCCCTATTTTAATTCTTATGTTATTCGTTAATAACATGCTGTAATTTTTTCATTAAATGCATAATTTTGTTGTTTCTCTGTAAATTTTCTATTCTATAATTTTTTGGAAAATTGGGATGATCCATCTCTTCCGCTCAAGAACTCTACCAAGGTTCCTTCAATTATTGTTAGAGCTAGGTTTTTATGGCCCATTTTTTCAAAAATTTCGAAAATGTTTTTACAGTTAATGGTGGGGTTTATGCAATCTATGAAATTAATCATGTGATGATAGTTTTTTTTATGGTTGTTTTGAATTGTTGGATAATTTCGAGATTGGCACTGCTTGTTATTACTTTGATTTTACTTTTAGTATGTAAAGGCCTATGTTTTGGGGCATAATTTTGCAATATAGTATGTAATTATTATTTCTTTGAGTTATTCGTGGGTTTTTTGGTTCTGTTATGGAGAAAATGGGACCAAATTTGGTAGAGAAACGATGGACAACGCAGCTATACAATAGGGACTATATCCCAACGTTGCAACGCTGTGCCCTTGTTGGGATTGGTGTCCTAATTCTCCCGGAGTCTCGTTGTTTTGTGAAGATACACATTGTTTAATGAATAACATTAGTGTTATTTAATTCTGACATTTACTCATATCCAATAAACAAAGCTCCTTGGTTATCTTATGTGAACTTAAGCATGTATATGTGATATACAAATGGATCATGCCTTAAGTGATAACCTAAATAGGTATGTAGTATAAGGATTAAGGTGGGATATCTGATCCTGGTGACACTACAGATACGGCCCGCTCTGTAGAAGTTTGCAAGTGTTGTAAACTACTACATATGGTAGATTCTGACCATTCATGTGGAGATGTGCGAGCGGGGGTGTCCTATACAAAGAGTTTGTATAAGACCTTGACCACAAGATGACTAGACTCTGTATATAACGCCGTTGATACTGGAGACTTACATCTCATCTAAATGACCATAGGTGACACGACCTCAATCCTGAGTGTTTTGGGAATTTTTGCCTTTGAAGGCGATCCTTTGATTAGTATGGGTGAGAGTGGTTAGATTGCCAACTACAAGATGTCTACCCTTTTGCAGACTTGTCTGATCTGGGAGCTGGGAACTCAATCTACAAGATGAAATTCACTCCTTTCTCAAAGTATGGATAAGTAGAGAGATTGGTCCCTTAAAGGCTGATTTTGGGGCTTAAACATAGTGGCCATAACTTCTCTTTGGAAGAGAAGACTCAGTCATAGTAGGACCATGACTCATGTTCATTAGAGGGATCAGTGGTACTTAAGGAGACAGATGTAATTACATGGGCATAACGGTTATTGGTCCTGCTGTACTTACGAGCGATTTGTGAAGGGTTGTCGCACTGCTCATTGGTTAAGATGGACACATAATATTTCTATGGTAAGGGGAGTTTAGCTATCGGTCTTTAAGGGAGTGCCTGGCAGTTAACAGATATTGGATCTCGTGACTAAAGATTTTAGTTAGTTATTCACGTACCATTGGAGGTTCGAGCTACAGGTCCATGAGGTCCCCTTGGTAGCTCAATGGATTCAGTTGAGGATCAATTCTTAGTGTTGATTTGAAATGTTCAAATTGACAAGAGGTATTTTGATTATATATGATATAATCGGTATGATGTATGAGATACATCTAGTGGAGGATTGATGTAAATGAGATTCACATTTGAAAACGAGGTGAGCTTACTAGCCCAGTGAGTGACTTAAGAAAGAAAACTGATTCTCATGCAAAAGTCTCAATAAAGAGATTAAACTGAAATATAAATTTCTACAGTAACCTTGTACTGCAGTGTAAACATTTTCCAAGCATAAAGCATATAAAGCTATTTTTGTCAGAAAACATTAAAACTATTCCTTAGTTGAGAATAACCCTGCTGTGGTGAAATCCCAATGTCAACTGCTAGTCAAGAGAGAACCCTTTTGCTCAATCTCTGACTTTAACTACCTATGTGCACGTGGCCATACTAAGTACCGTCATACCTTAGGTACTTTTGCTCAGATACCTTCTCAAAACTGATCCTTCAGTATCGAGCTGCTCGGATACCTTCTCACATGTCCTTCAATATCGAGTTTCAAGTAAAACTAGTCATAAAATGACTCTCTTTAAAGCATGTAAAGCATAATGCATAGAAAACATGTCTTTAAAGATCTTGACGCATGTAGGGTGTAAAACATAACTCATGGTTTGCTTGGAAATTACTTTGTAAAACTAGCTAGCATGAGAATAATGTTTCTTTAAAACATGGTTTCTTTAAAATATTGTAAATATTTAGTGAAATATTTAGTCACTCACCTTGGTCGTTTAGGAACCTTTCTCTCTAGAAGTTCCTTGGTTACCTCGGGCTCCCTTTTGAACCCTAAGATCCAGATTTTATTTAATGCTCAGATTACTCATAGCTATAGGCCTTATCTCAAGATACTTCCTTCTACAAACATGCTCTAAAATGTCTAGAATCTTACCTTAAAATATTAGCTCATACCTCCTCTTTGTTTGGCTTGAATCATCAAATTGTCAAGACTGACCCAACCTTACCCGACAGCTCGACCCTTCTATCTTTTCCTGACTCTCCAACTTGATTTCTTAGAGCTTCTTCTCTGGAAGCCTACCCTGAAAACTAGACTCTCAGAGCTTTCAGATGGCTTTGGAATTACTCCAAACGCAAGAGTATGTTGAGAGATATCCTTGTCTCAAGTTGATGTTACTTCCAGACATCATTGTCCGACGCATGGTTTTGCTACCAACGCATGCATTCTTTCATCAACGCATAGTTTCCTCACAATTGGCCCTCATATACTCTTCTTAATGTCCTTTGAAGAAAATTCGAGTTATGATCTTAAGAGAAGTCCTCGGTCTTATTTATAGGCGTCTAAAATCTCTCCAAGGCTGACACCTCCTACTTGGTCGCATGTCCAAGTGTCTTTTCCCCACACTATCAACTCAACCTTCATGCCATCGCAATCTAAGGTGTCACCCTCTTCCTTAGCCAACACATAACGCTTAAATTGCATGTCTTCTTGTGCATCCACCTAACTTGCTTGAAGCCCAAGATTTCTTCTCAACAAGCCACATGTCCGAGTGATCACCATTGGTGCATTCCACACCTTTATGGTCGCAAGCCATCTTGGCCGATCGCTCCCTCGCATGGCCTATGCGCCCATCTGACCTCAAATGCATCCATCCAACCTCAAATGCGTCCATCCAACCTTAAATTGCTTGGTCATGCATGTCCTTTTCTCTTGCATGGATTTACCTTTGGTCTATGCACTCAATTAGGATTACTCTTCCAGCGTATACTATTAGCCTTTAGGTCAAGCTAGTTCTCAACTCAACACCTCTTGGTATAGCTTATTGATGACATGCAAAACTGCATGCCATCTTAGTCTTTTTACTTAGAATTATGAAGGTTGTTAGGAAAAATATACGGCAATTATGTTAGAAATTCATGAGAAAAAGAGTTTGTGTCGATCAGCATGTCGAATCTCAGCTAACCCTTTAATTTGCGTTAATTATGTGTTCAATATTCTATTTTTGTAGCCAATTCAGGAAATGAATGCAAACACGGAAATCGGACCACTGCATACGGAGAAACACTCCATCGCAAAGGCAAACGCATTGATCAACACATGGATGTGGCGGTAATCAGCCGTATGCGTCCATCGCATATGGAGTTGCACTCGTCAAGAAATTGCGGTATTAAGCGAATGCAGCCATGCAAACTAATGGGATCAATGTAAGGTAGGCGGAATGAACGCATCAACGCATCTACCTCGAGAAAATCCAAAGCTGATGCTGACATTTCACCTGCCACGCTGTTGGTGGCAAAGGTTCAGAAAGGACTAACGCGCCAAACGTCAGACTCAGAGCAGTTCAATTAATCTTGCCGGCGATCCAAGCTCTATAAATAGAAGCCAATGAGCAGAAATTCAGGTTTCCTAGGTTTTCGCCTGAGGTTCGCCTAGGGTGGATCCTTGTGATCCAGACAGAATGCGTGAGAAGACGCTGAGAGTTATTCACCTCCTTTATCCATTCCGAGTGACGACTGGAGCCTTCAACCGGAGCTAGATCTCAAGAGAGTCAGCTCCTCCGCTCATCCATGGCACCACCAACAACCTTGATGCACATTCGTTGGGAGCAAATCTTTGCTTCCAGCCAGTCACTTTCTTTTCCTTTCTTTTCTCATATTGTATTGTATGACATTTTGGAATTAAGGAATTAATACAACTTGTTTTCAATACACTTCTCTGTTTCCTTCAACTCCATCTCCATCTTCTTTGCTTAGCATCTTTAATTTCATTGCAACACTTAGTGGGAGTGCTTGGGTATTGCATACTTAGTCATGTGGATTACGAATATGAAGCATGTAGCAACCCACCGAGAGGTGTGCGTTGCGCGAGTGTGTGAGTAACCTTATTTGCTTATGTGTAGCTGCTGCAACACCTGTCTATAGGCTAATGCATTGCTTGTCTATGAGTAAAGTTAGGAACAATCAACTGCCCGGAAGGGTAAATGGTTGGACGCATTAAGCAATGTATGCGTTGTTCACTAGGGATAGTAACAATCTTACGTCAACCAAGTTCATGCAATTGTCTCATAGTATGTATGCTTCATTCGCCCATTAGGGATACTCGGGAGGGTAGTCTAAGGGCAGGATCTAGGCTTGGGAAGGACAGGTCAGAATCTAGGCTCGGGAGAGTCAGATTAAAACCAATAGTACAAGAGATAGAAGCTTAGGAATAAGCATTGTTTGCTATTAACCCATCGCATGCATCCTAGAGATAGGATACAATTGAGTGCGGTCACCTTGCTTTTATGCATTTTGCATCATCGCATAGGACAAGAGTAGAGACTTAGGAATAAGTATTTGTTTGAAAACGTTGATAGGTATGATTGATGATGTTCTATGCTCAAAATAATGCGATACTACTGCTAGATATGCGTTAAATATAGATGTTCACGTAGTATTCCATGCGTTGTCAAAAGTTTCCTTATGATGGAACCAAGTGTAATTCCACCACAAGTTTCTCGGTGTGATCCGAGGTCAAACTCAGGGACTGTTTTAGGTTATTGTTATATGTTCATGATATATGCGACCAGGTTTTCAATCTTTAAAAATGAGTTTGTACAGGTATATAAATTGCGATAAAATAAAGTAAAGCAGTAAAAATGCGATAATAAAATAAAATAAAACAAACCTAAGCTAGATGATACAAGATACAGGCTTCATGTTACAAGATGCTGGGGTTAAGGCTGGTTGTGAAAGTTATGCAAAGACGTGGAATGCGGCGGCAAGTCTTATGAACAGAATAGAAAGAGAAAGATAAATAATATAAACAGCGCAAGTTCTCAATTGCATTGAAGCTAGAAATACTGTTCCGCTCTTTTCTTGGCATACACCTTTCAGTGATTGGCCACGCTCCCACATGTTTGTGGTGAAACAGAGAATAACATAATGAACGCAAGGTTGCTTCCATGTTTGGAAGTACTACTCACTTTAGTTAACACATTCTTCTAACCCTCTATCGATAGATCAGAATGGCATCTCCACTTCTGCTCTCACAGGTGAAGATGCCGTCTAGCATGCCTTCGTTAAACGCATTTTACACCTTTAACACAGATTAAGTACTTGTTTGATTCATATTAACTATCAGGGAATTAAAAGGACATCATGGAGAAAATGATTAATGGAGAACGAAAATAGACAGAGAATGGTATATGAAAGCTATCAAAACATTTAATATATCTATTAAGCGTTTGATACATGGTGTGTGAATGAAAAGATAAAGAGAAAGTGAAATACAATGATGAAAGAGATAGAATAGATACAAACAAATGCCAATATCTTGGCACTGATTCGATGAAGATCTGCTTGCCGGATAGGATGGATTTGATGGTAGGGAGAGCTTTTCTCTCAGGCTTGCTCTACCAGTAGTAGAGATCTATGCACAGAGCTTTCGATCGGGTATTCGGCAGATTAGATTTTAGATTCACCTTTTGGCCTTATCTCGTCTTCTTCCCAGATTTCTTCACTTCAGCACTCAGCTCAGCCTTTTCTCTCAACAGTTTAGCAGCACTTAGGCCCGTATCAAGAAGCATAAGTTTTCCCTGAAATCTATGGGGTATTTATAGGTGCAGGTCTTTGACTCCGGCCTTGTGGTCTCCACTGATGGTTATGGTAATTTGGAAGATGGAGGGATATTATTCCTTCTGTTATGCAATCAGACCGTCAATTCTGCACAACCATTAGTTGTACACTGCTTCAATCCTCCGCTTTTGTATTGCTCAGTTGCATCTTTCGATCGTGGATTTGCATGCGGTGTTGTTTTTATTACTGTATGCAGTTGAAAGTTAGCTATGGATCGACAACAGCATTGTGCCATCATTGCGGTGATCGTCTCTTCATTATTGATTGACGGGCGCAATGTGACAGAGATGCGTTGATCAGTTTCTCGTGAGCCTTGAGCACAAGCAGTGACTTGGTTTCCTGCAAAACAGAGTAAAACTCGGCTTGTCTTCCATCTTTATGGCGTTAGTGGGTGTAATTGCGATCATTTATAATTGTTGTAATCCTAAGCTAATCTTCATACAATCAGCGCATATTTACTAACTTTTGGCCACAATATCTAGATAAGGTGGCATAAATAATTTGTATTTCTACATATTATCACACCCCCGAATTTAGATATATGTTTGTCCTTAAGCATATCTTCTACTAAGACAATCATGCTCAATTCCTATCCTCTATTTTTGCGACGATTGTTGCTCCGAATGTTACACTTAGGCACATTTCTTGACATTGCACTTTCCTTCTATCCTTGCTAATTCTTAGCAAGCCCTACTTTATTCTTCTATATGAAAAAATTATGCTCAAAGATGTTTTTCTAGTTTTCAAAATAGAATGTTTATCTCTTCTTTGTCAAAACAACTTGATGTATCTAAATGCGGTGAGCAAAACTTTGTGCCATTTATTCACTTAGAGACTGTTGATCATGGTTACACTCTTCATTTTGGCTTATCCCCACAGGTGTCATGCGGACATCCAACTACGGTTGTGTGCCAATTTCATATTTAACTCATGACATTTAGAGGAATTGTCTCTTGCATTATATTATTTTTTTTCTTTTTTTCATACTGTGTTGTTCTTGGAAACCCACCTTCATTTTGGCTTGCTCCTACGGGTGTCATACGAACATCCAACTAGGAGCAAGCTCCTTTCACAATTAAACTCTTATCAGGTTGGGACAGTTTTGAGGTTTTCCCTTGCATTGACATTGGAGTTTTGCATAATTTTTTTTTATTGAAAATCAACGCATTTTCTTTTCTTAAATACTGCATATTCTTGATCTTATTTGCTCAAACCTTACCCACCCCCAAATTTAAAGGTGAGCAAGGTCCTCATTGCGTTGTTTGGAGAGATTAGACAAACACTTAGAAGAAAAATTCAAAAAGAAGGTTTGAGTAGAACTTTGAAAGATAAAAGGTAAAGTACTGCCAAACTAAGAATTAACTAAGTGTTAGTCAGAAATTACTAAGTATGGGAAATGTTTCTAAGTATAAACATATAATACATCATAGAAACGCAATGAAGATCGTAAAAACAAAAGATTAAGAACATTACAAAAATTAACAAATGAATATAAAGAAAAAGGCACAGGCAGAAAATAGAGTGAATCATGTACTCTAATTGTATTGAACATTAACAAAGTGTACAAATAAGTATAATTGAACGCATTACAAAAATTATCCTATTGCTTGTACAAGAGTCAAAGAATTTGATTAACTTACAAAGAATAAATGAATTGAATAAAAATAAAGAATGGCTGCAAAAAAAAAAAAAAATCATATTGGAAGAAAGTGTAAATATTAAGGTTGAGGAGCAGGGGGATCTGGCGGAGGCTGTTGAGGTGGTGCAGACGAAGTTTCGTCAAACAATAAGTGCTGCCTTAGATGCAGAGGCACCATCGGACCATGCAGATATGCGGTGAGGAAATTAAAATATTCTTGATTACCCTCCGCTATCTACCTTTGGTGCAGGAAGATCCTATGCATACTCCGCTGCATGTTGATGAGTGCCTCCCTTGAAGTCGCAGCACTATGTTGAATCTCATCAATGCGCTCCATTACTACCTCAAATCATTGATTGAAGAAGTGGTGCTGTTGAGAGATAAGCTCTTGCTGTTGAGAGAAGAGGGTTCTCATTTCAGCGAACTCAGCAGCCATGGAGGTGAAGGATGGTTGTGCCTGCGATGTCTCGTCAGAATCGTATCGGGTTGGGCAGAGGTGCCTTTCACCAAATCGTGTGGGTCATCAACATACGGCGGTGGAATGGTGGGTTGCGGAGATGGAGCTGCTGGTGGAGGTGGGGCTACTGGGTAAACAATAGGAGAGTTGGGGACAAGGAGAAGGTTTGTAAAATGCTCGTGTAAGGGGGAAGAGGGTTGCGCTGGAGGACTCAAAGGGTTTGGAGGTCGAATGACTAAGGGAAAAGGGTCCATAGGTTTTGGATTTTGCGTTGGTGATTCCTGGACCTTCTCTTTTTCCTTATATTCTCTTTGCTGTCTTTTGGGCCTTGGTTCTTGAGGTGCTTTCAAATCGATCGCAGGCCTCTTTGCTGGCAGCTCGGGGCAGTGTAAAGAATCTTTGAGAAGCGTCCTCAAGATTTTTATGTTGATGAGGCTGTGGACTTCTGGCATGGGCTCCTCATCAACGCCTACACCCATAGATAGGCATAGACTTGAAATGGTCCACGGGAAGAAGTATTGTCCCCGAACATGCCCCACTAATGCTCTGATCTGCCTTGCGATCAACTGCCCTACGTCGATAGGAATGCCGCGATTTATGCAGTATGTGGCCATGACCCGATCCCTTGATACAGTTCTGTCATGCGTTGTTGGGATCAGCCACTTCTTAACCAAGTAAACCCAGAGCCTCCCCTCTGGTAGCAAGGACTTGGACTCTAAGGTACGGATGCCTTTGGGCCAGATCGACCACTTCGTTCCCAGTTGCGTTAGTATCCTCAACGCATCCTCCATCTGCTCTTCTGTGGGATCATCAATCATCTTATTCCCTAGTGCATCAGGGTTGTCCTTCATCTGATAGGATTCGTTGATGTCCCTTGCGTTGAAGGATACTGCTTCTCCCTTAAAGGTCACTGCATCCTTATCTCCATGTCGCTGCCCGCGGTAAAAGCTTCGCACTACCTGAGGAACTATGATGGATGGGCACTGGCAGAATTTGTCCCACCCATGTTCCACAATTACACTCGTGATGAGGTCAGGTAGTGGATTCGGCGCAGGAAAGAAACCCATCTCGATCAACATATCATCGTTTTCCTTTTTCTTTGATGAGTGCTTCTTGGCCACCGCGGGTTCGCTGCTTTCTGCTATAGCCTTGCCTTTTGCCAGTGCAAGGCAAGCTACTTTTCTTTCCTTCCTTTCCCACTCCTTGCCTTGTTCTTTTTTCTCGCGCTCAACGAGTTCTTTGCCCTTACTCTTATATAAGCGCTGCTTATTGGCTTTACGCTTCTTCCTCCTCTCCTCCAACAACAATTTTTCCTCCTCTTCCTTCTTCCACTCTTCTTCTTCTTCTTCTCTTTCTTCTCTCACGAATTCCTCTTTGAATTCCTCAGAGGCCAGCAACATACACTGTTCCTCCTCGCGCTTCCGGATCCCTTCAAGTCTGGCAAGCTCATTGTTGCTTTGCATTTCTTCGAACTCCAATCTTCTTCTTCTATTCTCTTCATCGATGATGAGCTTGCTCTGCTCCATCTTTACTTACTTCTCTTCCTCTTCTTTTCTTTTTCTCTCCTCCTCTTCCAATGCCAAATTTATTTTTTGAGGGTCAATTGTGGACCCCTGCGTCGTATTCTCCTTACGACGCCGCATTAGGGGAGTTCCCTCGGCTTCTTCTCCTTCATCGGTCGCAACTATTTGTGTTGGTATGGGTTGCGCTGATTCCATTAACTATGTCGTTTTCCCCCTATCCTCCCATACGGAGGTTGATTCTCCATCCTTCTTAGGGCTCGCAGTCCTTTGTTTTGCTTCCTCTTCTTTTCTCAAGCTCCTCTCTTCACGCCGGTGCAATTTTCTTTCTTCTTTATCCTTCTTCTTGGTCTCTTCATCTTCATCATCATCCTTTTGCTCTTTGTTCTTTCTTGCCTTGCAATGATGTGAAGACTCCGCCTCTCCAGCATTCTTTCCCTTGCTCTTCTTCTTCTTCTTTTTCTTCTCAAGCCCTTCTGATTGCGCATCCCCTACAATCTCCTCCATCGCAATGTCAGGGGTCTCCAACGCAACCTCAGCTTCTTTGGCCTCCTCAATTGCAATCTCTTCTTCTTCTCTTTTCTTGATCGCAATCTCTTCTTCTTCTCTTCTTGGAGGTTTGTTATAGGCTTCTGCGATGATAGTTGCCTCCTGAGTCTCTGGGACTAGAACATCATTCCTCGTTTTTTCTTCTTCAACCACCACTTCTTCCACCACCATTATTCATCCTTCACTGCTCCATCTGCCACTACCACCGCCTCCTCCTCCGTAGGTAGTGGTTGGTTTACAACCCCTGCCTCAGGCAGTCCACTCTTTGCTCTAAGGTACTCAGGATGTTGCTAAACACCTCCGTATCATCGTGTCTCCTCCTTTCACTTTCAATTGAGACGGCAGGTGTTGGCATAGGCATGCTCTCAGTGCTTCCTCCTTTCTTGAACACAGAAGGCCTAATGGCCAGAGGGTTTCTCTGGGTTCTCCCCGTGAGTCTGGGGACAGTGTGGGCTTGGGCGGCAAGCCTGCGACTGGCAGCCAGGAATGCTGCCTCTCGCATGGCTACTTGGTCAGGGGTGGAAGGTGAAGTGAATTGGTTTGGGGTCTGGTCAGCCATGGATACGAGCTTGGAAAATTCTGGTAAAAACTTAAGCTGCTTGGGAGAAAGAAAGGTCTGGGTGCAAGACGCTTAGGGTTTCTGGTTTGCCAAAGTGAGGTAAAGAGTTTCCAATGAAGGAGGAGGCCGTATTTATAGGTTGGGTTGTGGTGGGATCCAATGCGATTTTTGCGGCGACAGGCCTCGAGCAGCTTAACAGGCACGTCGTTCTACCTCCCTTATTTATGGAATTTCAGATAAAGTTGTCCTTTTGTCTGCCAAGTCATAATTGCTTGGGGATACGAATCGATTGGACTCCCCCGTCAAATTGCCAAAAGAATTTTCTTTAATATTTTATTTGAATGAACGCAAGATAAAGATTAACACATTGTGCTCACCAACGCAACTGCATTTTCGCAGAGGATGGGCAACAACACATATATCCCCGCAACACACCCCTTAATCAACACACTTTTGGAGGATACCTCAACATAGTGCATTTAGCTAAGGACGAGCAAAGGACATATACGAGCGCAACACACCCTCAACTCAATATAGTTGAGTTAAGTGAACGCGAAACATTCCTTATTGGTTTGAGATGCGTTCATTGTCACCTTGTTTTCTTGTTGTTAATTATTCAATTATTTTTATTATATATTTTTCATCAACGCAAGTGTTGTGACTTGCGGCAATAAATTTTCTCTTTATTACTCAATCATTCACCATTTAAAGTTAATCGCATTAATTACAAAAAAAAAAGTCAAGGAATTTAAGATGAGACATAATTAAATGTAAAGAAATAAATGAGGAAATAAATTCATAAAGTCAAAATTGAATTAAATGAAGAATTGAAGACAGAATTCATAATTTAAAGAGATAGAAATTCAATAAAGCATTAAACATAGTATTGAGATATGGACCGAAAATTGCGTTGTCATGAGTGATCGCAATCCACATCTTCGCAGGCGATCAAGCTTGCCTGCTCAATGTCTTAAGGACATTGCTCCTTTCCTGTAGATCCCGGGGCTTCTAAGTTGCTAGCCAATGTTCTCGGTGTTTGACTTCTTAGCTCAGAGGCCAGCTGGCCCACCTAGATCTCCAGATTCCTTATTGAAGACACTTGTGCTTGCATCACTGCATCGTTTTTATCCATATATTGCTTCAGCTGTCACACCCCGCCCAGATCACCCTTTTAGCCTAGATAAGGGCATGACTGCAGCAGTTATCAACCTTTAGGCTGACACTTACTACCTAAAAAACTCTTGCGGAATAACTCAGATACCAAATACAAATTATATGCAACAGGACGGCTGTAGGCCCACAATTTATTAACTTAGAAACTTAATATGTTTAGAGTATTTACAACATTAGATTTACAAGTCCCAAAACCCACAAACCCTAGTCCCTATATGAACAATAGTAACATGTGTACAATATTAACAGTAACCACCTAGCAAACGGTTACAAGTCTTTTGGTCCTTTAGTGGCAGAGCAGATACTGAGCTGTCTTCAGAGAATTTGACCGCTACCTGGGGGAGGGGGGAACAAAAACATTTGAAAACGGGGTGAGCTTATGCCCAGTGAGTGACCGAGAAAACATAGTAAATTCTCATGCATAATTTCAGAAAATAGTTTTATCTGAAATATAAACTTTTGCAGCATAAATATTTTCCAAGCGTAATGTATATAAAACTGTTTTAAACATAAAACAATAAAATCATTTCTCAAATCAAAGTACTGTATAGCCGGTAAAATAATCCCAACACCAACTACTAGTCCAAAGAGAACCCTTTTGCTCAATCTCTGACTTTATTCACCTGTGGCTACACTAAGTACCTTCACACATTAGGTACTACTGCTCAGATACCTTCTCCTTGTACTTCAGTATCGAGCTACTAGGATACCTTCTCCAACGTACTTCAGTATCCCGTTGGCTTGGTACCTTCTCAAACGTACTTCAGTACCAATAGATACCTTCTCCTTGTACTTCAGTATCTAGTTGGGTGGATGCCTTCTCCTTGTACTTTGGCATCGCATTTTACCAAAACTATTTATAAACAACTTTTCTCTTTAAAGCACGTACAGTATAACACATATACAACATGGCTTTAAAGATGATAATGCATGCTGGATAAAATCAACATATGTAAATAGTTTTTCAACAATATGCATGCGTTCAAATCACAATTCAAACTTTGCTTGGAAACCACTTTATAAAACTAGTAGGCATGAGAATTATTTTCGCAAATATGCTTTTTGTAAATGTTGTAATCCAAAATAGCTTAAAAACATTTTAGTTCAAAAACATTTTAGCCACTCACCTTGTTTCTTAGGAGCTTTTCACTCTAGTAGCTCCTCGGGCTCATTTTCACCCCTAGAATCCAGATTCAACTTACAACTTAGATTACTCATAGTTCTGAACCTTATTTTGAAATACTTCCTTCTACAAACTTATTCTAAAATGTCTGAGGAATCTTACCATAAACTTTCAGCTCATAATTCCTCGTGATGTGGTCGAAATCTCAAAATCTTCAAGTCTGGCCCAGACTGATCCGACAGTCTGACCCTTCTGCCCTTTGATATTTTTCCTTCAGCAGCCCTACTCTGAAAACTAGACTTCCAGAGCTTTCAGATGGCTTTGGAATTGCTCGAAATGCACGAGTAGATTGGAAGATCTCCTCATCCAAAATTGACACATTCCTCTGAACCCTTACTGCCCTCTACTTTCTCTACGAAATTTATGATTTTTGTGTGATTTGAAAATGAAATCCCAACTCCCTATTTATAGGTGTTCAAATTGCTCGTGGGATTGACAACACCTACTTGGCTGCATGGCCAAATGTTTAATCCTCCCTTTATCAACGTAAGCTGACTTCACCTTGGTTCAATGTGTTCTTCCCAAACGCATCCAACATAATTTCTTATGGTTTAAGAATTTATCTTAATCGGACACCTATATTTTAATTGATGTTTGCCCTTACGTCTTCAAGCTTTGTTTGTATTCAAATTAGGGTTTTTAAATGCATAATCCACCCCAACGCGTCTAAATACATTGCCCACAAGCTTGCTCGGCCATTCAATGCATAGGCGAGGCGTGGCCGTGACGTTCGAATGCAGCACCGAACAAGACGTGGCTGATGCATAGGCTGCTCTCGCTCTCTCCCACTTTCTCGCTGGTCTCACTCTCTCCACTCTCGCTTTCTCCCACTTTCTCGCTCAAAATCTCGCTCTCTCCACTCTCGCTCTCTCCAACTTTCTAGCTCAAAATCTCGCTCTTCTACTCTCGCTCTCTCAAACTTTCTAGCTCAAAATCTCGCTCTCTCTACTCTCGCTCTCTCCAATCTTTCTTGCTCAAAATTTCGATCTCAATGATCTCGCTTTCAACGATCTTGCTAATCTCACTCTCAACGATCTTGCTAATCTCACTCTCAACGATTTTGCTGATCTCACTCTCAACGATCTCGCTGATCTCACTCTCAACGATCTTGCTGATCTCACTTTCAATGATCTCGTTCTTAGCTACTGCGAACATTGTTTGTCTTCGTGCAATTTCTACACGATTGTGCCACTAGTCACTTGCCTTCCACTACTTTGTGCACAACACGCATTTCACATAAATTTTCCATACTTAGCCAATTTTTTCCAAATTTCCCAAACTCAATGTCCATATTTTTCTTTTCAAATCCCCATTCCTTCTTCACCATTTCACACTAACTTTCTCATCAACCTACTCAACTTATTTATATAAATTTAAATAGGGACACACAATTAAGTGGAAAATTAAGACAATTTAAATAAGAAAATACACTTAAGTGTAAAATTGGGATTCGGGGTTCACATCAGCAGCGTCTCCAACGAGCTTCCCGAGGTGTTAGATGATGATGGTTGCTGGTTGTGCAGTCTTGATCGCTCTTGATTGTGGTGAAAAGGCGGATTCCCTCTACTACCCCCTTGGTGGTTAACTGGCCCCCCTAGGTTGGGATTGCCTCCCCAACCGAAGTTAGGATGGCTTCTCCAGTCCCGATTATAGGTGTTGCAAAAGGGGTTATTCTGGATGCACATACTTACTAAGGGTTCAATGGGCACATGTCAGCTCTGTGAGCCCCTCCACAATTGACGCAACTGATTGTAGCCACTTGAGTCGATGTAGCAGGGTGCGCTGATATTAGAGCAATGGCTTCTTGGTTGATTGCCATTGACTGGACGATCGAGGTCACCGCGGCCATTTGCGTGGCCAACATGGTCATTGTCTCTGCAGGGACAATGGCTATTTCACTTTTCCTTCTCTCGGCTCCTTGGCCTCCATATCCATCGTCGATCCAGTCACTTTTCCTTCTATGATGGTACATATAGTTCACAACATTTTCTAACTAATCAACGCAAGGCATTCTTTACTTTCATTGGCTTCTTCAAATTTTGAAAGTCTTAAGTTTTATATTGTGCAAACCTGTGTTCAAACATTTATTATCGCATTCTTGTAATTTTGTTTTTAGCTTTGCAGTGAGAACGCTGCCAACCTCTAAGTTTGCGGGTGGCAGCGGTCTCGGAGAATTGCGTTCATTATATTGCGATCATTTGAAAGAAAAAAAAGTTGAAGTGAGATTTTGAGAATAATAACTCCACTATCAACGCAATGGGGAAACCCATGTTGATAAGAGTTAAGCTGTGAAAGGCACTTGCTCGAAGTTGAATGTCCGCATGACACACATAGGGGCAAGCCAAAACGAAGGCAAATCCCCAAGATCAGCGCATAAGCGCAACTCCTCTATCTGGCACAAGCCAAAACAAACGAGACAAGAGTTGAGTTGAATATGGAATGCAACCGAAGTTGGATGCCCGCATGACACACATGGGGGTAAGCTAAAACGAAGGGCGTAACCAGGTTCAACGCCGCATTTGAATAAGTCATCGCAAAGTTTTGAAGTATTTTTGAATGAATGCATTCTCAAAAGCTATACACAAAATTACGATGAATGAATAAAAAATTTTTAGCAAAGGGTTGTCGGATTTAACTTAGACAAGATGTTTTTGAAGAAGTAGCCAAAGTGGAGGAGAGCATTGCGATGATGGTCAAGGTGTGTGTAAATTATATTCTGAGAAGCTGGTCATCGCAAAAGATAGCATGGAGGTGAGTTAGAATTTCTTAAGTATAACGCATGCTTGAGGACAAGCATGATTTTATGTTTGGGGGTGTGATGACATGTAGAAATGCATGTCATCTTAGTCCTTTTACTTAGAATTATGAAGGTTGTTAGGCAGAATATGCGGCAATCATGTTAGGAATTCACGAGAAAAAGGGTTTGCGTCAATCAGCATGTCGAATATCAGCTAACCCATTAATTTGCATTAATTATGCGTTCAATATTATATTTTTGTATACAATGCAGGAAATGAACGCAAACGCAGAAATCGGACCACTGCATCGATGACCGCATACGGAGAAACACTCCATCGCAAAGGAAAACGCATCGATCAACGCATGGATGTTGCGGTAATCAGTCGTATTCATCTATTGCATGGGAGTTGCGTTCGTCAAGCGATTGCGGTCATCATGTAGAGTTGCAGTATTAAGCGAATACGACCATTGAATGATTACAACTACGCGACAATGCAAACTAATGGGATCAACGCAAGGTAGGTGGAATGAAGCATCTACCTTGAGAAAATCCAAAGCTGATGCTGACATTTCACCTACCACAATGCGTGAGAAGACGCTGAAAGTTATTCACCTCCTTCATCCATTCCAAGTGACGACCGGAGCCTTCGACCAGAGCTAGATCTCGAGAGAGTCAGCTCTTCCACCCATCTATGGCACCACCGGCAGCCTTGACGCACATTCAGATATCAAGAAGTAAATTCCATTTCTATAGATAAGTTCAAGTACAAAATGACAATGGAAGATAAGGATAGAGAGCCTGGTAGCAATCCCTTGCTTCCCAAGGCTTTTACACTGTTAACTCTATTCTGTTCAAAAGATATTCCTACTTCCGCAGGAGTTGGCCCTCTCTCTGATCTCGACGCTTCGGGCACCTTCCAAGCTCACCGGAACGATCTCTCGGCACAATCTTTATTCTCTCGCTTCCGCCTTAAATAAAAGAAAAACTAAGAACAAGGCTACTTCTAACTATGGAGAAAATTATCTAACTGTCGAACTAGACGAACGAACCCCTTCTCTGAAGGCTGCCTTTGGTATTTATATAGCTTCGGGGTGTAAGGATTCTTCTCTCTTATGATTGCACTGATGGGATGGCATTAATTCTCTGTCTGATGCGCCGAATATTTGTCACCGAAAAGTTGAGTGTACTTGCTACAGTTGTTCGTTAGCAGCTTGTCAACTTAATTCGGAATCGACTGTCATCAGCTTTCTGTCCCATCGTGATTTATTATGCTTTTCACCCAGATGCACCCACCAAGTTGTGCCAGCTCTGTGCGGAAATCCTTCTTGAGCAAATATTTGCGAGCACAAATCACGCAAAGCCTTGCGGTAACACTGCGCTCAACCTTTGATTTCTTGTGATCGCATTTTTCGCCTTGCGTCAACGCATATTCTGCATAAAATACAAAAGTTAACTGTTTTCATGTGATAAATACATGCGACCGAAATGTCATGAACTTAATGCTTTTTGGACGCAATCTTATATATTTTATCAATGCAAACTTGCATTGTTTAATAACTTAGTACTGTAACAATGTGCATTTCTACCGTTATCACACCCCCAAATTTAAACAATGCTTGTCCTCAAGCATAAGCTAAAGATTTCCTTTAGAAAGTCGACCGCAATCTCTTTTCCTAGATTTCTCAAGGATGCCTCATTCAAATCCTATACACCAAAATTTCCTTAATTCTTATTCAAGTCTCTTCTTAAAATATTTTTAAAATCTACGGACCGTAAGTTTAACCTTCAAAAAGACTTTACTATATTCCAGGACATCGCATGATTTATTTCAAAAAAACTTTTTCACTGGGGTGTTAAATGATTTTTATCCTTGCATATTTTTTACATAATTACTTTTCTCTGACCTTGCGTTGATCCAAGTGCCTCGCCTTCGTTTTGGCTTGCCCCCATGTGTATCATACGGACATCCAACTATGAGCAGGGCACTCTTTCTCAGACTAAACTCATACCCATTCGGCAGCGGAGTTGTGGTCATTTTTTTATGCGTTGATCACGATTCCTACCTTCGTTTTGGCTTGCCCCCACGTGTGAATGCGGACATCCAACTACGAGTAGGATCCGATTGCAACATTATGATTTTTTTTTTCTTTTCATAGAGCTAAAATTAGCAAGGTCAAAAATAAATACCTCAACCCCAAATTTAAAATGCGGCAATGTCCTCATTGCCAAAAGATTGAAAGAAGTCATGCGATATTCTTAGGAAGTTTGGTAAAGGGTCAGTTTGAAAGAAAACTAGCAGACTACTAACTTTTAGAAATATTTCATGAGATGACTGTCCTAAAATTAAGTTGACTCTAGTGTACATGAAAAAATAGAAGCATGTGTTTCATCATTGAAATCATAATTGGCAAAGATAAAGCATGCGGTGATTTACTAAATTTATCAATGTTAAATGATTGCGGTAACCAAAGAGAATGCGGTGATAAAATTTTCAAAATTAAAATGCGATGCAATAGTGCAGAATTTGGAATAAAGTCAAGGAAAAATACAACCCCCAAATTTGCACTGTCGCCCACATTATTTGTTGATGCATCCTGCTTTACGGAAATCTTCTTTCTTTGCAATGCGGTGATGAAATAAAGTAGTTGCATCTTCATGTAGCACCTCCGCAATCGTCTACCTCGATCGTTTTCAAAGAAAACATTAAGAGGGCCAAATAATAACAAAAAAAAGTTAACAAAATTTTTCTCTTTTTTTTTTAAAGCAAGTAAAATGCAGATAGATAAACGATAATTGAAACATCAGAGTAGTGAGAGTTCATGAATCATAAGTAAGCAAAAGGATACTCTAGAAGACTTACACCCCAGATGATTTTCTGTTGCATGCCAGTGCAGGGACCACTCCATTTCCATTCATTCTAGGTTTCTCAGGACTACAGAGGTCTTTTCTCACTGAAAATCTCCCCCGCAATATGCCTCGACTCTTTGCCCATTAACCTTGAATGTACAGGTCCCTTCTTCAGTAATCAGCTCAACCGCACCATGCAGGAATATTTCTTTAATTATAAAGGGTCCAGACCAGCGCGACTTTAACTTACCAGGAAAGTGTCTTCGGAAATTTGAAGACTGTTGTCGCATCACTTGCGGCGCATGCTACTGCTTCTACCCACTTGGACACATAGTCAATGGCTAAAATAATATACTTGTGACCATTCGAAGGTAGGAATGGTCCCATGAAATCAATGCCCCAAACATCGAACAACTTCAGTTCTAGAATGATGTTCATGGGCATCACATGTTTCCATGAAATGTTACCCGTGCATTGGCACCGGTCACACTTCATCACGTAGTCTCTGGCATCCTTAAAGAATGTTGGCCAATAGTACCCACTTTGTAAGACTTTTGCTGTGGTGCGCTGCCCTCCAAAGTGTCCACCATATGGTGAATCATGACATTGCGATAATATGCGTTGATGAGTAGCATCCGGTACACATAGTCGCATAATCTGGTCTGACTCCCTCTTATACATATTCGGCTCATCCCAATAATAATATTTGCATTCATGTTTGAGCCTCATCTTTGGTGGTCAGTATAATCTTCGGAAAATTGCTCGCAAACCAGATAATTGACTATGTCAGCGTACCATGGCAATTCTTCAATCTGAAATAGCTGCTCGTTTGGGAACCCGACACTCATCTCTGATTCATTGCGGTCGACCTCGAGATTTTCCAATCTGGATAAATGATCCGCAACTTGGTTCTCCGTCCCCTTGCGATCAATTATTTCCATATGGAATTTCTGGAGGAGGAGAACCCATCTAATCAGCCTTGGCTTCGTGTCCTTCTTTGTCATCAGATATTTTATCACCGAGTGGTTAGTATGGATGAGTATTTTTGTTCCCAGTAGATATGCTCTAAATTTCTCCAACGCAAATATTACCGCAAGCAGTTTCTTTGGTGGTGTAGTTAGTCTAAGCAGGGTTTAAAGTCTTACTTGCATATGCGACGGGATGCAGTATTGTTTTTCTCTTTTGTGTTAGCACTGCTCCCATCGCATACCCGCTCGCATCGTACATTACTTCAAAAGGAAGTGCCCAATCTAGCGCGATCAATACAAGTGCAGTCGTCAGTGCGTTCTTTAAAATTATGAATGCGTTGCGGCAATTATTGTCAAAGTCAAATTTTCTATCGGCTTCCAACAACGCACTCAGTGATGGTGCTATTTTTGAGAAATCCTTGACAAAACGTCTGTAAAATCTGGCATGCCCCAAGAAACCCCTTTTTACACTTGTTGGAGGTGGGAGCTTTTCAATTGCTTCAATTTTTGCCTTGTCCACCTCCAACTCGTCCTGAGATACCTTATGCCCCAGCACAATGCCCTCTTTCACCATAAAATGGCAGTTTTCCCAGTTAAGTACGAGGTTCGTCTCCTCACATCTTTTCAATATCTTCTCCAAGTTGGCAAGACAGACTTCGTACGTATACCCATATACAGAGAAGTCGTCCATGAATATTTCAACAGAGTCTTCAAGATATTTTGAAAAGATGGTCATCATGCACCTTTGAAAAGTGCTCGGCGCATTGCAGAGGCCGAACGGCATGCGGCGAAAAGCAAAGGTTCCATACGGGCAGGTGAATGTGGTCTTTTTCTGATCTTCGGGAGCAATCATAATTTGATTATAACCGGCATAGCCATCCAAAAATCAGTAAAAGTCATTTCCAGCTAGCCGATCCAGCATTTGGTCAATGAAAGGTAAAGGGAAATGATCTTTCTTCGTTGCCACATTTAGCTTGCGGTAATCCATGCAAATACGTCATCCGGTGATGGTCCTTTGCGGTATCAGCTCATTATTTGCATTGAGGACCGTCATCCCACCTTTTTTTGGCACGCATTGCACGGGGCTGACCCACGTGTTGTCTGCTATCGGATAAATGATGCCTGCATCTAACCACTTGATTATCTCCTTTTTAACGACCTTTTTCATCGCAGGGTTGAGTCTGCGCTGATGTTTGATCGATCCTTTATGGCTTTCTTCGAGACAAATATTATGCATATAGTATGCGAGGCTAATTCCTCGAATGTCTGCGAGCGTCATGCCAATTGCTCACACATATTTTCTCAAAATGCTCAGCAGTGCATTCTCTTGGTTTTCATTAAGTTCAGAGGAAATGATTATCGATAACTTTTCATTCTACCCCAGAAATGCATACTTTAGGTGGTTGGGCAAGGTCTTCAGCTCTATTATTGGTGGTTGTTTTAAGGACGGTTGCGTTGTTTTTCTCTCTTCATTTACTGTTGGCTCTTCTTCTTGGGTTGCGATCATCTCACCTTCCTTGTTTATTTTTCCTATGATCGTATTACATAAAAATGGATGCGCTCGCATCCTCATCTCCGCTTTCGTTTTCAGGCTTCTCTTCTTCATCCAAACTCTGGTCGTCATTAGATTCATTCAGGTCTTCTTCGTCAGGATACTTCATGGCACGGATGATGTCGAACTTGAGCTTCTGTCCATTCACGATCAAGGGGATCTCTCCTTTGTGCACATCAATCTAAGTACGACCTGTTGATAAAAATGGTCGACCCAGGATGATGGGCACATCCTTGTCGGCTTCGTAATTTAAGATGATGAAGTCGGCTGGTAATATAAATTTGTCGATTGTAACCAGCACGTTCTTCACCTTCCCCTCTGGATGCACCAGAGATCTATCTACTAGTTGGAGAATCACGGTCGTGGGTGCAAGTTGCCCCACATTTAACTGCTTAAAGATCACCAGAGGCATCAAGTTAATATTGGCTCCAAGGTCACACAATACTTGCCTAATGTACAATCCTCCAATGGAGCAAGGTATAGTAAAACTCCCAGGATTGTGCATCTTTGGTAGGATTATAGATTTCGAACTCTGCGTCAAGGCCACCGTGGCAAACTTACCAGTACCTCTCTTCTTGGTCACCATATCATTAAAAAACTTCGCATATGCGGGCATTTCCTCAATTGCTTCAATGAATGGAATATTAATATGCAATTGTTTTAACATAGTCATGAAGCATTGGTACTGTACCTCGTCATTCTTCTTCTTTCTGAGTCTCTATGGGAAAGGTGGCAACTGTACTCTCACGGTCCCATGTTCTCTTGGCTCTGAGGTGGACACAATCTCTAGCTCTATCGTTTCTTTTTCTTCTTCTTCTTCTCGAGTCACCGCAATCTCTGGTTCCAGCGCAATTGAAGCAGTCCAGCTAGGCTCCTTCTTCTCCTCTACCACAGTCTTTCCACTCTGCAATGTCACGACTTGACATTGCTCTTTACCTGTTCCCCCTGGGTTTCCTGGGAGTTCTGTTGAACTCGACAGGGCCCCTTGCGATCTGTTATTGAGTTCGCTCGCAATCTGGCCCATCTGTATTTCCAGGTTGCAGATAGATGTCACTTGGTTTTGAAGCACAGTTTCATTCTTCTTGATATATTGCTTCAACAAACTTTCCAAGGAGGAAAATTGCGGCGGTTGCGAACTGCTGGCTTGACTACTCGGCTGACCGTTATTTCGCAGGAAAATCCGGGTGGCTCTTCTTTTTGCGCCACAGATTGAAAATTTTGCTGCTGATTTTTCCACGCAAATTTGGGGTAGTTTCTCCACCCAGGGTTGTAGGTGTTAGAGAATGGATTATTCTTCTCAAAATAAATAGACTGTGGGTTTTGTGGGCATTCCTCCATTGCGTGTCCTTTACCACAAGTCGCACACCTTGCTACAGTCTGATTAATTGTGTTCACTTGCCCACTATGCGATGTTGGGCTGTTGATTGCGATTCTCTGTATTAAGTTCATCATTGCAGTCATCTGACTCTGAAGTGAAACAATAGCACCATTATTTGCATCGTTATCCTTTATTCTCAATCTCTGACCGCTCTCTCTCTAGTCCTTGTGGTTTTTAGAGATGCGATCCAGGATGTTCTTAGCCTCATCATACGTTTTGTCTAGCAGACCACTAGTGGCTGCTGCATTGGTAGCGGTTTGCGAAGCAAGATTTAATCTGTGATAAAAGATCTCCATTTGCAAGCAGTCTGGTAATCCGTTGTATGGACAGTCCCTTACCAGCCTCTTAAACTTCGCCCAGGCATTGCTGAGCGATTCGTCCATGTCTTGTTCAAAATTGGTTATTAATTTCCTTCTTCTAGCATTCTCAGTGGATGGGAAATATTTCTTCATAAACTTCTCTACAGCTTGTTCCCATGAAGTGATCTCCCCCAGTTCGAGAGAATACGCCCATTTTCGTGCCTGATCACATAGAGAAAATGAAAAAAAAGTTAGTCGAACTTCTTTAGTAGAGAAATTCGGGAACACAAAAGTGTTGCATATTTCTATGAAGCTCCGGAGGTGAGCATGCGGATCCTCGCCACACCATCCTCCAAACTGTCTAGCAGTCTGGATCATCTGTAGCATCACTGGTTTCATTTCGAATCAAGATCCATCAAGGGCAGGCCTTATGATTCCTAGAGAGAAATCGTAGAGGTTTGGCGATGTATAGTCTCGAATAAGCCTATTACGATCGTTTGCCAGTAGGATTGGATTCGCCATGACAATATTTTCATTTGGTGCTTCGTTTCCAGGCTACTCCGCCATGTTGTCTTTATCTGTTGTTTGTTGGCGGATGTCTCTCAATCTTTGTCGGAACGTCCTCTCAATCTCTGGGTCGTAATTTTCCAGAGATTGAGAGCTGCAAAGAAATAAAAAAAAATTACCGTTAGCACACTGAATTGTCGAAGTCCCCAACAACGACGCAAAAAACTTGATGACGAAAATTTAGATTACCAAATCGTCAAGGACTTGGTAACTAAAATTAAGTGAACGCAATATGTGATGCATGTTTTTAAAGTACACGTTGATTATCATACGTCAGTGTTCATGCATTGGAATGAAACTATGCGTTGACGAATGTATGCGATGACCATGCATTCCTGTTACAAGTTTTCTTGCACTCACGCCAAGTATAACGAGAATGCAAGTTTCTCGAGTGATCCGTGATCGAACTTAAGGACTTGTAGCTAGACGTATACGGTAATGTGTATGCGATGGTTGAACAAAAGAATGATGGAGGGGCATAAGCTAACACTACTCCTACTCCTAACTAATAGACAACACAATGAGAAGTATGAATGAGAGGTAGAGACACAACAAGTGTTGACATGAAATAAATGGATGGGAAAATAGATAAAATGTGAAGATGTCTTCATCGCAACCTTTAAAAGTGACCGCAAGGGCAACCTCAGCCAACGCAAGCTATGCGATCATGCTACACACACTAGAGTCTAAATCTATGACGTATGCGATGTGTATGCAAAAGGGTCGAGATGACCGCATACAGCCACCATATCCTACTTTTTGGATGCATGCAATATCCTCTCCGTAGGGTGCATACGCTGTGTGATAGCAAACGGAGCTTATTCCTATGTTCCCCATTCTTGCTTATGCATTCCAATCTGCTCTCTCGAGTCTTAGATTTGGATTTTAGACTACTTTTCCAAGTATGCCTAAATGATGAATGATGCACTCATAAGACAAGGTAACTACATGAACTTGGCTGACGCAAAATTATTCCTATCTCTAGTGAACAATAGCTTACCTTGCTTGATGCGTCCAACCACTTACCTTCCCGGGCAGTTGGTTGTTGCTGACTTTACTCATAGACAAGCGTTGCGTCCGCCTATAGACAAGCATTGTTACAGCTTCGCACTAAGCAAATAAGGTTTTCTCACACACTCACGCAACGCACACCTCTCGATGGTTTGCTACATGCTTCATATCTCTAATCCACATGACTAAGTATGTGATACTCTAGCAATCTCACTAAGTGATACAATGAAAGTTAAGCATGCTAAGCAAAGAAAGATGGAGGTGGAATCGAAGGAAACATAGAAATGCATTGAACACATAATGTATTAATTCCTTAATCCCAAAATGTAATACAATACAATATAAGAAAAGAAGAGAAAATGAAAGGACCAACTAAAGGCAATGTCTTGCTCCCAGTGGATGTGTGTCAAGGCTGCCGGTGGTGCCATGGATGGGCGGTGGAACTGACTCTCTCAAGATCTAGCTTCAGTCGAAGGCTTCAATCGTCACTCGGAATGGATGAAAGAGATGAAGAACTCTCAAGCTTTTCTTTTAACGCGTTCATCTGGATCACAAGGATCTATCCTAAGGCGAACCTCAGGCGAAAACCTTGGATGAGTTGAAATTCTGCTCAGCGACTTCTATTTATAGAGCTTGGATCGTCGACAGCATTTATGGACTGCTCTGATTCTGACATTCGTAGCGCATTAGTCCTTTTCTAAATCTCTGCTGCTAACAGCGTGGTAGGTGAAATGTCAACATCATCTTTTGATTTTTCTGAGATATGCGTTGATGCGTTCATTCCACTAACCTTGCGTTGATCCCTCTATTATGCGTTATCGTGTAGCTGCAATCGTGCAGTGATCGCATTTGCTTAATTACCACAACTCTACATGACGATCGCAATCGCTTAACAATCGCAACTCCTATGCAATGGACGCATGCGGCTGATCACCACAACATCCATGCATTGATCGTATGCGTTCGCCTTTGCGATGGAGAGTTTCTCCGCATGCGATCATCTGTACGGTAGCCGGCTTCTGCATTTGCGTCCACTTCCTACGTTAGCTACAAAAATAGACAATTGAACGCATAATAATGGGTTAGCCAAGATTCTCAATGCTGAACGCCGCAAACTCATTTTCTCATGAATTCCTAACATAATTGCCGCATATTCTACTTAACAGCCTTCATAATTCTAAATAAAAGACCTAAGATGACGTGCATTTTTGCCTGTCATCAGACGTCAACCATTCACTATGCGTCCAACTGGCTAAACCACGTGTTGAAGAAGTCTATCCTACATCCACTGTCGCTGTTTGTTGACAAAAGCCTAGTTTTGCACCCGTTGGAGTTGGTAAGTAAAATTAAGAGCCAAGTATGTAGCTTAAGAATATTCTAGCCTTAAATGGAGTACATTTTGCACTCTAAGCTAATCTTGGATAAATTCAGGACAAGTTAGAAGTTGGAGGAGTTGGGGATCCAAGTAGAGACTAAGAAGGCTCGGAGATAAAGAATCTTTGCCAGTGATTTTAAGTGGTTTATTTTCAAATATTTTGGTGAATAAATTACATATGGTATTATATAAGTATGATTTGGAAACCTGGCATGATCTTTTTATATGATTTCCTTGGAACTAATTAGGAATCATTGGTTTTCTATTAGTTTGAGCTCTTGATTTAGATAAATATATTTTTTTTCTATGGCTTGTGTGTAAGCATGTTTTATATCGGAACTTATTTACTGTTTCTAAACATTTTCTATAAAAATAATGGTTTGGTTTGAAATCTTTGGATTTGGTTTAGAAAATCATATTCATGGTGATTTTGATGAAAATAGATTTCAAACCACTTAGTTGCAAAATATAGTTTTTAAACTGTGTACCCTGTAATAAGGATTCCTGATACTCAAGGACAAATTGAAGGTATATGGGAAATCCATGACTTCCAATACTTAATGACATGAGAAGATATCTAAAAAACCTAGAACTTCCGCGTGCACGTATGAAAATTATCGATGTTGATTGTAGTGGGTTTAGTCTACTTCAACTAAGGTCTTCGACGTTGGGTGTATTGAATTTGCTCTACCTTAACTAAGGTTTAGGGTATGGGATTGATATGGTTTTCGGAACTTGTATGTGGTTTATGTGGATTTTACTTCTAGATATATTTGAAAGAAAATTTGTGATCGATCATGTCTACTCATGTTTTGGAACCTAATTTGATATTTCAGTATTCTTCAATTGGTTTACATTGAAAATTGTTTTACAAAAGGTTTTAAAAATAAAAACTTATGTTTATAGTAAAATACTACTCATTGGTCTTCTCAGATCATTCTTTCTGTTTTTAGTTTTTCTCCTAAGTAGGGAAAGAGAGGAGTTTTGAATGGCGCGAAAGGTCGAGGTCTGCCACATCACAAGATTAGTTTTCTTTCTATAAGTCTCTGTAACTTCAAATTTAGGTTGTTTAAAGTTGGGACAAGAGTTGTAAATTAATTTGTTTGAACATTAAATTTGGTTGTAATAAAATAAGACTTGAGTTAAGTTGTTCACTTAGTTTTAAAGGTTGTTAGGTAAACAGGTCGAGGTGGGCAATAAGTATCACAAAAGGGTGGTATTCGTTGTCTTCACACCTCCTTCTGAGTGAAAGAGGTAGATCTGGGAGGAGGTATGACACTAATACTAATGAAATATTAATAAAAACTAATTTATTTATTATTTATTTAATTCTTTTAAATTACTTAATAGACATTTAACACCAATGAATGAAAAAGAGTGTGTATACTCAATTCAAATTAAGAATAGAAACATTAATCTTAAAACTTAAAATGCAAACAAAACACAAATACTCAAACTTGGGGCCAAATGAAAATTAAAATCATGACTCAATAGTAAAATTGTAATATTATAAAGTTTAGAAAAAAAAAACAGATACTAGATGACTCAAACTTAGGACTATAATGTTATTTCCCAAAATATTATGACACGTTAACTCACAAGATAAGCTTGCTCAAATATTGTGGAGTACCCCGTTGACTTGAGAAATTGTCCCAACATTTCGTTTGGATCAATTTCTGAATTTTTACTGTGCATAATGTCAAGATAACTATAGATAAAAGAATCAAGATTAGTGTCTAATTTGTTACTTTGAAATGTGAGGTTTAATTTTTTGACGAGAAATTATTCGTGGAGGCTACGACAATAATATGGTCGATAATAGTTTTACACCACTAAATTTAAGAGAAAGATATTGCAAAAATAGTTTAAATTTGTTAGGGAGGGAATCATGCAGATTTTTTATTCTCTCATCCAACGGTTAATAAGAGGCAATTGCATTATAGAAACCTAATTGAATAATTTGTTGTCATTGGCAATACTTACTTCATAACATCATCCTTAAATTTGAAAATTTCTCGAATCATATTCCAAAAAGGAGGATTGAACATGTTCTTCTTTTGTGCAAATAAACTTGAAAAATATTTCGGGTTCCAAATTCATGGCAGCCTCCCTTGTCTAAACTTGTTGAGAATGACACATTTGATGCTGTCTATTTCAACTCCCAAATTTTCAAAAAAAGTTCCATCCTATTTGGAGATGTTACCCATTCATATTTTGATATTTAACCAAAATCAGTGTATGTATTTCTTCCCTAAAATAAGATTTAATCTACTTTAAAAAATTATGACATTTAATATCAAAGGCATGCAAAAAAAATTTATTCATTGATTTTTTCCAAAAAAAAAAAAATATTCGTTGGTAGTAGAATAAAGATGGATGGTCAACCATACCAACATGAGCAAAACATAAATAACTATTGAAATCTTCATCTTTCGTGTATTTATTCATTTGATTGGAATATAATATATATATATATATATATTGTCTATTTGTTTTAAAGAAATATCGTCTATTTTATTATTGGTTAAAAGATTGACATCCTAATAATAATAATAATTAAAAAAATGAATCTTCTACCTTCCAAAATCTAAGGTGATTAAATTATGGATGGATACGAATTGGTTCTCTTAACCTCATAACTACTCAGTTATTTTCTATAGTATTCAAACTATAAAGGAAAATTGCATTTCTCGTCCAGTTCGTAACTATTTGATTTATAATATTTAGAAATTATACCCTTTTTCTGACAATCTTTTATTCATGGTTTTCGTATTCTCTATATAAAATTTGAAAATTTTAGCTAATTTCTAAAAAAAAATAAGTTTTTAAAAATTATTTTTTATTCCGTTTGGTAATCAATTAGTTTACTATGTTTGATCTTTTTTTATTTTTTAAGAAACATGTTTATTTGGTAACTAGGCCGCGTTTTTTGTTTTTTGTTTGTGACAAGTAAGCCTATTTGTTACATCTTCTTAATTACAAGAGTTGAGTTCTTAGACAAACTCATAATCCCAAAGAGAAAAAATTAAACATTTTTTTTAGTTTTCAAATATTTTCTCAATTGTTGGAAAGCATAGATAAAAAGTTGATAACAAAACAAAACAAAAAATAGAAGTAAAAAACTATTTGTAAACTTAATTTTGAAAAACTTAAAATAAAAAATAAATGACTATTAAACGAGACGTTTAATTTTTATGAATTTGAAAAAACATTATTGATTTCTATTGAAATAGGAAAAGAAGACGACACAAGGAGTTTACGTGGAAAACCCTAATTCAGGGAAGAAAAACCACGGTAGAAAAGAACTTATTATTTTATGTCATGTTTACAATAGACCCAACCTCAGATATAAATAGAATAAGGTGAAACCCTAATTTAGCAAATATAGTAAAAAGACAAAAATGCCCTTAGGGCTAATTTAACGTATTTCAACACTCCCCCTCAAGTTGGGGCATAGATATCGGCAAGACCCAACTTGCTAATACAAGCTTCAAACGTCTGTCTCGATAACCCTTTCGTAAAAACATCGGCAATCTGTTGGACTGAAGGTACATAGGGAATACAAATAACTCCGCGGTCTAACTTTTCTTTAATAAAGTGCCTGTCAATTTCAACATGTTTGGTTCTATCATGTTGCACGGGATTATTCGCAATACTAATGGCAGCCTTATTATCACAATACAGCTTCATAGGCCCTGGACTACTCTCGTGAAGATCAGATAAAACTTTCTGTAATAAGATTTCTTCACACACTCCCAGATTCATAGCTCTATACTCTGCCTCAGCACTACTTCTGACCACTACACTCTGTTTTTTACTCCGCCAAGTTACCAAATTTCCCCATACAAAGGTACAGTACCCTGAGGTTGACCTTCTATCAGTCACAGATCCGGCCCAATCTGAGTCAGTATATGCCTCGATGCTTCGTGTGTCTTGTTTCCTGAATACCAAGCCCTTCCCAGGGGTGGACTTTAAATATCTCAAAATTCGAGTCACAGCTTCCATGTGCTCCTCATATGGACTCTGCATGAAACTGACTTACTACACTCACAGCATAGGAGATGTCAGGCCTAGTATGAGACAAGTAAATCAATTTTCCTACTAGGCGTTGATACCTCTCCTTATTCACAGGAACTCCTTCCGAAACACTTTTCAGTTTGCTATTGACCTCAATAGAAGTGTCAATAGGTTTGCATCTGGTCATTCCTGTTTCCTTTAACAAGTCCAGAGTGTACTTCCGCTGAGAAACAGATATTCCAGCTTTTGATCTTGCCACTTCCATCCCTAGAAAATACCTTAAACTACCAAGATCCTTAATTTCAAATTCACTTGCCATCCTTTGTTTTAGCTTAGCAATTTCTGCCGTATCATCCCCTGATAGGATGATGTCATCAACATACACTACCAACACAGCAATCTTTCCTAAGGGTGATTTTTTAGTAATCAAGGTATGATCAGAATGCCCCTGAACAAACCCTTGGGACTTAACAAACACGGTGAACCTGTCAAACCAGACCCTAGAAGACTGCTTCAACCCATATAAAGACTTCCTGAGTTTGCAAACATGATTCCCAAACTTAGCTTTAAAACCTGGAGGTGGACTCATATAAACTTCCTCTTCCAACTCACCATTTAGGAATGCGTTCTTTACATCTAGTTGATGTAAGGGCCAATCTTTATTCACGGCGACAGACAGAAGAACACGAATCGTGTTTAACTTAGCCACTGGGGAAAAAGTTTCTGAATAATCAATCTCATACGTCTGAGTGAATCCTTTAGCAACTAACCTGGCTTTATACCTCTCAAGTGTTCCGTCAGACTTATACTTCACTGTGAACACCCATTTGCAACCAACTGTTTTGTGACCTCTAGGGAGAGCTACTAACTCCCAAGTTTTATTTGCCTCAAGAGCTCTCATTTCCTCCATTACTGCTGCTTTTCACTCGGGAACTTCCATGGCCGCATGTACACTGGTAGGTATTGTTAGAGCATCTAGCTGAGTAGTAAAAGCCTTAAAAACAGGAGATAAGTTACTATAGGTCAGAAAGCTATGCAAAGGGTATTTTGTACATGACCTGGTTCCCTTTCTCAGAGCAATTGGCATATCCAGAGTGGTATCATAGTTGTCAGTTTTCGTCTGTCCCTCTTCAGTATCAGACTTTTGAGACAATTCTGCATCCTCTTGAGGATCTTCCAGCATCTCATCCCTTCCTGAAGTTTCAACATTCTCTGAGCTCATTTCGTCATTTTCTATGTTCCCAGACTTTTCTTCCAGACTCTTCTTTGAAACAACGGGATCTTGAACTTGAGCTGGTTCCGACGCTTGGACACTTTCCGATGGAACATCAGAGGTTTCCTGAACTTTCTTTCTGAGATTCCTCCTATAATATGTTATCCAGGGCACTTGTTTAGTAGGAAGAACCGACACGGGAACAACAGAAGCAGAATTAGGTTCAAGACTAGGTAGACTAGGTCCAGGAATATTGGGACTAAGCTCAGGTTCAGGAATATTCGGACTAGGCTCAAAGTTGAGGCTAATGGGTATAGAGTACGTGGAATTGTTAGTCTCTTCATTCATGGTCTCCCCCTGAAGATGACTAACGGTTAAGAACGGTTGGTCTTCAAGGAACGTGACATCCATAGTGACAAAATATTTTTTGGAAGATGGATGAAAGCATTTATAGCCTTACTGATGAAGGGGATACCCGACAAACACACATGTTTTAGCTCGTGGAGCAAACTTAGTCCGGTGTGGACCATGAGTATGAACAAAGGCTGTACACCCAAACACACGAAGAGGAACCTCAGGAATAAGACGGGTAGATTGATAGGACTCTTTGAAGCACTCAAGAGGGGTTTGAAACTTTAGAACTCGTAAAGGCATTCTATTAATTAGATGAGCTGCGGTAAGAACCACATCTCCCCACAGGTACGAAGGAAGAGACGCTGGAATTATCAAGGAACGAGCAACTTCAATGATATGGCGATTTTTCCGTTCAGCTACCCCATTTTGTTGTGGAGTATATGCACATGAGTTTTGATGGATGATTCCTTTTGATACTAGGAATTCCTAGAAGATGTGGTTGACAAACTCACGACCATTGTCACTTCGAAGGATGGAAATCTTTGTGTTAAACTGTGTTAATACAATGGTATAGAACTGTTTGAAGGTAGATAAAACCTCGGACTTATCAGCAAGGAGATATACCCATGTAAGACGGGTATGGTCATCAATGAAAGTTACAAACCACCGTTTACCAGACAGGGTAGCGATGCTCGAGGGACCCCAAACATCACTGTGGACCAGGTGGAAAGGCTGGGTAGGCTTATAAGGCTGAGAAACAAATGACACGCGAGGTTGTTTAGCACGTATACAGACATCACAAGATGATGAAGAAACATTCACATTATGGAATAAATGAGGAAACAAATATCGCATATATTGAAAACTAGGATGTCCAAGACGAAAATGCCACAATAAATAATTTGTTTCAGATATAGTAAACGAAGATAAAAGACTAGTCCTAAACAAGCTTTTGGAGGAAGCATCTGTAGAAAGGAAATATAGGCAATCGTCCTCCCCGAGCTCAAGTCCTGAAACAAAGCAGTATCTGGTGAGAAGACAACTCTACAGTTCAAATCTTTTGTTATTTTGCTTATTGATAATAAGTTGTAAGAAATTTTGGGCACATGTAAGACATTTTGCAGAGTTAATCCCTAAAATGGTGACAGTCTGCCTTTCCAGCAACAGGAGCGAAGGACCCATCCGCAATTCGAATCCTCTCATTTCCAGCACCTGGATAGTATGAGAGAAACCGGTCGGATGAGCCAGTCAAGTGTTCGGTTGCTTCTGAATCTAGAATCCATAACTCATTCCCTTCAGCAAGGAAACTAAAAGATTGAGGGTTACCTGATTGAGCAACTGTTCCGATTCCTATGGTACCTGAATCACCAGGATTAGTCACTGGAGACTGTGTCTGAGGTTGTGCAGCCCCCTCAACTGATTCACTCACTAGAGCACGCCCAAATTTCGACTTGTCATTCGGAGGGCGACGTTTACTATTTGGAGGTTGACCATGCAATTTCTAACACTAATCCTTCGTGTGCCACTATTTTTTACAATGCTCCCAAACTGGGGGTGTTTTACTATTCTGCTTGTCACCATCAGCTCCAGCGGACTTCACCCCGAAGGCAGCTGACTCTACAGTGGTAACACCTGGCCCGTTCATTGCACTCGATCTATCTTCTTCCAATCTAACTTCTGAACATACCTCCATGAGAGACGGAATTGGTTTTTGCCCTAGTATTCTACTGCGAACTGTATCAAATTTGGGGTGCAACCCAGCAAGAAAATCATACACACGCTCAACCTCTTCTATCTTGGTGTATTGAATTCCATCTTGTGGGCAGGTCCAGATGATCTCCCGACATAGATCCATTTCTTGCCATAACAATGACATCTTGCTGAAGTACTCTTCCTTCTTAAACAACACTACTTCTATCCCAGCTTTTCTCAAACACGATTCGAAATCAAACTGTTGATTCTTGCTCCGACCATTGCTACCTTCTCATTTTCTTTTCTCGATCCTTCTTCAACTTAACTCGATCGATACGATTGAAGCCAAGAGAAGAAGAAAATTGTAAAGAAGATATGGAGGAAAGAAGAAGAAGAGGAGAAGAAAATTATAAGGTACATATTACCAATTCATAATATTTAATAACAAATGAAAATCAATCTTAACAGTGGTGGGATTTTTTTTTTTTTTTTTTTCAGATATAGTCCTTAGATTTTTTATCTAGTTTTCATTTGATCTATAGGTTATAATTAAGATGCTATACTTTTTAGTTCTTGACCTTTTAGTTTGATTTCAATCTAGTCTCTAAGTTTCAAAATGGTATCCATTCAATCTTGAAAGTTTGATTTTTGTTTCAATTTGATTCCAAAGATTTTATGATTTACATTTTAACCTCGATTTTTCACAAAATACTCATTCTTAGTTCTTATTATTCATGTCTATTCTTTATATTAAAAGAATTAAAAAAATATATAATTAATAAAGTTTGACTATTTTTTATAACTATCTAAATTAATTTTAAAATTTCACTTAATAATTATTTTAAATTAATTTTAAAATATTAATAACACCCAAGACTAAAAATTGGTTTTTAGTGAAATTTTGAGGTTAAATATGAAAATCTTGAAACCTAAGAATCAAATAAAATAAAACTCAAATCCCAAGGTAAAATTATAACATTTTGAAACTTAGAGATTCAATTGAAATCAAACTGAAAAGTTAAGGTTTGAAAATGTAACATATAAAAATCTAGGAACCAAATGGAAACTAGATCTAAAATTTAAGGATCAGAAAAGTATATTTTTTTCCTTTTTATTTTTGTTTACAATTAAATGTATAAGTTAATAAGGCCCGTCTTGTAACCATTTTGTTTTTTGTTTTTCTTTTTAAAAATCAAGCCTATAGAAACTATTTTCCCCTCCAAATATCTTCATTTTTTTTTTTCTATTTTTCATCATTGATTTAAAAAATCAAGCCAAATTTTGAAAGTTAAAAAAAAGTAGCTTTCAAAAGATTGTTTTTGTTTTTTGGAATTTGGCCACGAATTCAACCATTATACTTAAAAAGATGCAAATCAATGTAAGAAATCGAGAAAAAGTGTTTTTCAATAAACTCATTTTTATTTAAACAATTCAAAGCTATTTTGAGTGGTTGTCAAACACTCCAAGTTTTCTAAAATGAATTGTTTTTTAAATAAAACAATTGAAAATGCATTCCAAACACAGACCTTTAATATTAATATTGTTGTTTTCAAAACTTATTAGAGAAATATTGTTGTTTTGAAACTTATTAAGAAATATTGTTGTTTTGGGAGTTCGAGGCTAGAGGTCGAACATTGAAAACTCGACTAATGTGGAGGTCGAACGTTGAGAACTCGATGAACAAAGAAAAACTTGGAAACAATACATAGGTTGAAACTTCAACCCTCGACAAGGGAAATCTTGCGAATCTCGCTTAGGTTGTCGAAGGTTGAAGTTTCGACACACATCCACCCTTAAGATTGCAGGTTTATTACTTTTCTTTTTCCCTCATAGAGGAAATAAAATAATGAGATGATATACTATATGTATCTGTGTACTCGAGCTGCTTCTAACAACCTATGCATTTTGTTATCATTTCGAATTAGACAGAGGCTTGTGGGATTGACGTGAGGGGGTGGGGATGGCTATATTTCTGGGAACGAACTCCAGGCGAATATGAAGCGCATGGATACAAGTTATGCCTTGGAATGAAAGACAATTCTGAATTAGCTTTGTCTATGAACAAAATTTTGTATATTAGATTGTCGAAGGTTACACACATGTCAAAACTTCAAAGCGATTAAGGAGATAAATGGGCTGAAGCAGATTAAGAAGAGAGTGAGATTCAAAGCAAGATAGTAGGAGAGAGTGAGATTCAAAGCAAGAATGTTGGAGAGAGCGAGATTCAAAGCGAGAATGTTGGAGAGAGCGATGACTAATCTGACTAACAATGAACTTGGTAAAATGAAATGGTTGAATAATTGAAAAGTGAGATTATTCAGGAATACAAATTGAATGCTAAGATTACGCATTGAGTTTCTAGTAGTAGATCCATAATAAAAAAAAATGTTTGTGATTGTTCTAGAAGAAATGGAAGCTAGTAATCATTAATGGAAAAATAACAACAATAACAAAGAGAGCGAGATATTGAGAGAGCGAGATCTTAGGAGAGAGCAAGACTAAGAGAGCAAGATCTTAGGAGAGAGCGAGAGTCTTCACTTTATTTAAACTTTTCATAGAAATATATATATATAAAAAAAAGAGAAAAAAGAGCTAATAATCATACTATAATTGAATAATCATTAGTCTATAATTGAATATATTAGATTATTATACTATAATTGAATAATCATTAGACAACAAATTGAATATATTAGATTATTAAACTATAATTGAATAATCATTAGACAACAAATTGAATATATTAGATTATTATACTATAATTGAATAATCATTAGACAACAAATTGAATATATTAGATTATTATACTATAATTGAATAATCATTAGACAATAAATTGAATATATTAGATTATTATACTATAAATTGAATATATTAGATTATTATAATGTAAAACTTTATTGATTACAAAAAAAAAAAATGAATATACAATAATTATTATAAAAAAATTGAATATATAATAAATTATAAAAAAAAATGAATATACAATAAAATAAATATATAATAAAAAAATTTATTTATTATTCAATCCCTAACTATCTGGAGCTCGTCTTAGTAACGAAGGACACTTCCTTCGATTATGTCCTAATTGGTTACAAAATCCACATCGTTGTCGAGTGGCTGGTTCTATCCAATCCATCTCGCTGTGATAACGTGAACTTTTCGGTCTACCAGGTTTTCTCAACAATGATGGATCAGGATGTAAGACAGGCATATTAGAATGCGTGATCCAGTAATCTTCATGCGATACAGGTTGAAATTGAGGAGAGTAACATTCAACATACGTTGACAATTTGTAGTAGTTCTCAAAAAAATCTTCGTAGTTCATGTTAAAATGTGAGCAAATAGCCATAAAATGCGAGCATGGAATGCCGAATGCTTGCCACTTGTTACATGAACAGTATCGCTCGGTATGATGGCTTGTTCGAGATCACTAAGTATGAAACACCTGAGAGAAATTGTAACACACAAAGAGGTGTGTTTAATTTCAGATCGACATGCTGGTATAATTGCAGCAGTGAACAACCTAGCAAATGGTTGGACGGGACCGAAATGTCACCATCGTTTCTGCTTACGACATATGGTCAGCAACTTCAATAAAAAGTATAAATTTAATTCATTGAAAAATTATGTTTATCGTGCCGGGTGTCAGTTTCAAATTCAAAAGTTCAACAAAGCAATTGAAGATTTCAAAGGAATAAATTGAAGCTGTCTAAGTTTTTTTTACAACATTAGTTTAGAGCAATGGACTCAAGCACATGATGGAGGATTCAGATATGGATGGATGACGACAAATATATCAGAGTGCATAAATGGAGTCCTCAAAGGAGCTCGAATGTGCCTGTAAATACTCTTGCTCAGATAACATTCTTCAAATGTGTGAACTATTTCGAGAAAAGAAGAGTAGAAATAAGGGATGCATTGGAGCGTCAAGATAAACCCAGGACCTGTTGATCCCGATGTTTTGTACGACCAGTCCATTCATCGATCATATGTTGTATGGCAAGATCGTACTACTGAAGAAATATCTTACAGACGTCGAAAGGCAAGATTTATTCAGTTGGACTGGCATCTGATCACAGCCTTGGTCGAGAGATGGAGGCCCGAGACGCATACATTCCATATGTCTGTTTGAGAGTGCACCATCACTCTACAAGATATAGAAGTATTGTTGGGTTACCTGTTGACGGTGAACCGGGCACCAGAGTGATGTATGATGACTAGTTAGAAGTTTTTCAACCTAATTGATTATTTTATTCACACTAAACCAAATTGATTATTTTATTCACATTTTTATTGTATTTTTCTTTAATATTCTCTAATATAATATTTTGTGTTTCAGGTTATTTGGGAGCCGTACAAAATTATTGTGCATACTTTGCCTAATTTTTGTACGAATGGTCAAAACATATGGCGAACGATGAGCCCTCTCATATGTTTTCACATTGGTGAGTGGCATCTTCCTGACAGGGTGATGAGACAATTCGGTTTTCAACAAGATGTCCCATTGCCTTGTAATACTGAACCCGTACTGCATAATATTGACCTAAGGACTAGAGATTGGTCCGAAAAAGTTGCACATTTGGTAGTGCGATGGCACTATCGTGCAAGGTTTATTGTAGTGTGGGTTTCTCTTGAACAGTTTGACACAGATGTCACTCCAGAATATATTCATTGGTATAATAATATCACACGGCACTACGTCACTCGTCCGAGAGCAGCTGTGGGTCATCTGGTAAATGAATGAATATTATCTATTTTTTTTAATTTAAATTTATTTTAAATATTGTCTAATTATTTTATAATTCACAGAGATTGAACAACAGTAGATTCCGTGAGGTTGCGAATGATCCGAACCAAGTTCTTGCTATATGTAATGACAACCAAAGCTATATAGAGGAAATTCATTATATGTACGATATACCTATTGTTCCTCCACCAGCTCCTAGACGTAGAGGACCTGTTCGGGAAGAGGATGAGTTTGATGAGGTTGCACATAATGTGGAAGAGTTGCCCCCCTATGACGCAGACGCAGAGTCCAACTAATTATGTTAGTTCGATGATGATGATACCAGCATTTGGTTCAGGACATTATGACTCAGAGGCTAGTCCTTCGTCTTCATACGTGCATGGACATGATCGGGGTCGTGGAGAGCATAATGAATATTTATATTATGAAGCGCCTGCAGAGGTACCAGAGCAACATCAAGAAGAACCCGAGCAACCTCAAGTTCGAAGTCGACAACGACAATCAGCTCGAAATCGACGACGTCCGCCTTGTGGGACACATTGATTTTTGTAATTATTTTTATATAAATGAGATATTTAATTTATATTTTTTTATTTTCATGAGTTATTATTTTTTAAAATTTATTCTTTTTAGAGTTTAAATAAAATAATAAAATATTTTTAGAAATTATTTTTATAAAATAGAAAATAAAAAAAAAAAAAGAAAAGAAAGGATTAGAAAGAAGAAGGTGGAATGTGTAATAATTAAAAAGGAAAAAAAAAAGGGAAATTTGTACGGTATTCTCGCTCTCTATCAAAATCTCGCTATCTTGCTCTCGCTCTTGCTCACACTCACACCCTAGCTCTCGCTCACGCTCACGCCCACGCCCTCGCCCACGCTCACGCCCTCGCTCTCGCTCAAAATCTCGCTCTCACTCTCACTCAAAATCTCACTCTCTCATAATCTCGCTCTCTCTCATAATCTCGCTCTCGAATTTGATTGGGAAATTCAGTGGCAAAAAGAAGGAGATTCATTAGCTCGTTATTCAGTCAGACTTGTTGAGATGACAGAATCTGTAAAAATTATTCCACAAACTTTGGAAGAAATTCCAGGGAGACCTTATGAAAATTTAGAAATACATAGAGAAAGGTCTCCGGAATGATAATTATATAGACTCAATAATAATATTAGGAAGGATAAGGTCGAGGGTTCAAAGTTCGACGTACAAGTGAAAGGAAGGTCCTAGGTCGAATTTTCAACCCTTGACTTATTTTAAAATATATATATATATATACAAATAGTTTGAAAACAACAATATTTTCCTAAATAATTTCTAAAAGGACAATATCCTTTTAATTTTCCCTTCCAAACACACCTTTAATTTTCAAAAACCCAAAACAAAAAACAAAATACTTACCAAAATAGAAATCATACATATTGTAGCTCAATGGTAAATGATTTGAATCTCTTTCAACATATAACTAACCAATTAAAATTGCATTGAGTATGTACATATGTCAGTACACTTTCTAATTAAAATAACAACCCCCCAATAATAAATATTAATTTATTTTAATATTAGCTGGTATGAATATTATTTATGGGTTCTTTCAAATATAGAAAAAAAAATATTTATAAAATATAGCAAAATCTCAAAATTCATCAATGATATCAGTATCTATTAGTGATATTGATAGACTCCGATAAAAATCTATCAATCTCTATCAATACCTATCTTGGATAGGTTCTAAAATATGACTATATTTTATAAATATTTTCAACCATTTTTCTATTTGAAATAATTTTTTATTATTTTATTTTAATAATTTTAATAATTTTAGAAAAAAAAAAGTTACACCTAAGTTTCTTGAAAAAGAAAAAGGTACACCTAAATGTTAGGGATAGTATGACTTTAAACCTCCCTAACCTACCTCCCTAACCTAAGAATGGTATCTATTCAAACTTTGAGCATTCATTACGATTTCGTTTTAAAATCGTTGTAGTATAAATTTCTTGCATGTATGTAAACTTCTTTCATTATATGTAGAGATTTAACATTACAGAAAAATCTTAGAATTAAATACATATAAGCGATTTTTTTATTAATATAAATGGTTTTTCATCTTATTAAAAAATTACTTCATCCTTCATTTCATTATACTCATTATGAAAAAGTTATACTCGTTTATAATAGAACTAAGGCAGCAAAAGGAATAAAAAAAAAAAAAAACAAAAACAAAAATATTAAGGTCCGTTGGTAACTATTTGATTTATAATTTTTAGAAATTATACTTCTTTTCCGATAATCTTTTATTCATGGTTTTCATATTCTCTATGCAAAATTTTCTTAAATAATTTCTAAAAAAAAAAAAAAAGAAGTTTTTAAAAGAAAAATCATTTCTAATAAACTGTTGAAAATATTTACAAGATATAGCAAAATTTTAGAACTATCAATGATAGACACTAATAGACACCGATAAAAGTCTATCCGCGTCTATGATTGATAGTTTTAAAATTTTGATATATTTTGTAAATATTTTATTTTATTTGAAAATGACCTTTTAAAAACTATTTTTTATTCTGTTTGGTAATAAATTGATTTACTATATTCATTAAAAAAAAAAAAAAAAAAAAAAAACATGTATTTGGTAACTAGGCCTTTTTTGTTTTTTGTTTTTGACAAGTGAGCCTATTTGTCACATCTTCTTAATTACAAAAGTTGAGTTCTAAGTCAAACTCAAAATTTTAAAAAAATAAAATAAAATAAAATAAAATAAAACATTTTTTCTAGATATCAAATATTGGCTCAGTTGTTGAAAAGCATAGATAAAAAGCTAATAACAAAAGCAGAAATTTAGAAGTAAAAGAAGTGTTTGTAAACTTGATTTTAAAAAAATTAAAATAAGAAATAAATGACTATTAAACGAGACCATTAATTTTTATAAAATTGAAAGAATATTTTTGATTTCCTATACCACAACGTGATATTTTAGAATTAACCCAACCTAAACTATTTAACTCTTTATCACAACTCTGATATTTTGGAATTAACGATAAAAGAGAATCATTGAAGAAAAATTACTCACTATTTTTTTTCCTTCTCATTGCCGACATTGACTCACATAACAATTGCCGCTTCTCAAATTTTCCGTCACTTCGTTTTTTCCGTTGGTCTCCTTTCCTTTTAATTTTTGCGGCCACCACTCGGTAAAAACATCACATATATGTGTGTGTTCTCTAGCTATACAATAAAACTAACAAACCCATAATGGGCTTTTTATACATATATTATTGGGCGCGTAATGTATTTCCTAGTTTCTTATTTTTGTGTACTATAGCTTGTAATTTTACTTTGTATTTATACACCTCACTAACTTTAAGACAAATGGGAGATTGTTAGAGTTGATACCCTAAATCTCTTAATCTTGTAGTTTGTATTTGTATTTGTACAAACTTATTATTTATCTAATAAAACCAATAACCCAAAAACCAATAAACTAAAATCCAAGGTTATTAGATGAAACTTAAAAATATATGTGGAGGCATATAGATAGATCATGTTTAAGTGATAATCTGAACGGTCTGTAGTAAATGGATAAGGTTAAGTACCTTATCCTGGTGATACTACGGACGAGATCGCATTATAATTGTTACAATTGTTGTAAAGTGCTACAAATTGTTTGGAATATCCTAAAACTTGCACTTTGTAAACATTAAACATAGATATTCACAATAAATATATTATTAAGACTTCTTTCAATAAAGATGTTATTGAATTGCATGAAGGGGAATATAACATGCGACGGATCTATTCATAAGACGGTTTAAACCAATATTACCTTTGAAGATTTAAATTTAAATATTAATTGATACAATCATCGTATACAATCAATTGAAAACCCTAAAATCGAATTTGAACATTTCAAATTCATAACCCTTCAAAATTCATCCAATCAATACTCAATTAATTATTTCAATTTATGAGCTAGTAGAGGAACCTAATGGACCTACAAATTATGAGTCTAACGATTTGTAATCAATTGGTTAAACTCTTTAAAACGAATTAATTACTATTCGTTAACTATCAAGGCACACCACTACAGCTCGATAGTTTCACTCTTCTCACTGTAGATGAATTTTTGTCCATGTTAACCATAATAAGTAAGTCGATCCTTCACAGGTCATTCGTATTTACAGCTAGGTCAAAATTACCATTTTACCCCTGTAAATGCATATTGTTCCTTACGCTCCAACTGACCCTCTAATGAACAACTTATTCATAATATCACTTATGAATCATGTCCACCTCTATCACAAGAGGGCGGGGGCCCGTTTTTTCAAGACCTGGATTCAACACTTAAGAGAACAACCTATCTACTAACCCTAAGACGGGTAGAAGTGAATTCCATCTCGCAAGGTTATGTCCCCAGCTATCTATCCGGTTTTATCCCCAAAATGGGAGGCTTATTGAGCAATGTTGTAGGACTACTCTCACCCATGTAGATCAAAGGACAATCTTGAATAAATAGGAGTTCATAACTAGCTCATGATTAAGATCGAGTTATCCTAGGTTACTTTAGTATGAAATAGTCAGTTTTAACAGTAAACGATCTTATAAAGAAAAGTGACTATTTCGAGGTCCAGTCTTTATGCAAACTCATTGCATAGGATGCCCCCACTCACATGTCTCTATATGAACAATTTGTGGATCACATCATTTGTATTACCATATAAAAATGGGTCGTATCCAATAGTGCTACTAGGATGAGATACCCAATTTCATCCATATACTTATAGACCATTTAGGCTATATACTGTTAACTTGATTCCGTTTATGTCACCACATAAAGTTAAAGTATTCATACTATAGCATAGATATGTTTATTGGATTTTTATAATAGGATGCAATATCAATAACTTTATCGAATAAGATACTCAAAATTTTTTTATTGATATATGGAATGTTTACACAAAATTACGAACTGCGAATTCTAGGACATTCCCAACAATCTCTCACTTGGACTAAATCTTCAGTGAGGATAAATATACAAATATGTACAATGTTTATAATGTTGAGAAACATAGAGGGAAAATACAATAAACTAGGGCACCTATAATACTATAGATATTCTCCCACTTGCCCTATATTATGTTGCTCGTAGTCCTAGTTCAACCAGGTGACCCTCGAACACTTTAGCCAGGAGGGCATTCGTAAATGGATCAACAAGGTTATCTTCAAAGACTACCTTCGTGACGATCACGTCTCCTCGGTGTACTATCTCTCTGATGAGATGGTACTTTCTTTCAATATGTTTTTCACGTTTGTGACTCCTTGGTTCTTTGGAGTTGACAATAGCACCACTATTGTCACAATATAATGTGATGGGTAGGTGCATATCTGGAACTACTTCCAAGTTAGCCAAGAATTTGCGTAGCCATACTGTTTCCTTAGAGGCTTCACATGCAGCTACGTTTTCTGCTTCCATCGTGTAGTCAACAATACAATTCTGTTTAATACTTCTCCAAACTATAGCTCATCCATTGAGAGTGAAAACTGACCCTGAATAGATTTCCTCGAATCTACGTTAGTTTGGAAATCAGAATCAGTTTATCTAGTAAGGATCAAACCCTTATGTCCATGCACAAGCACATAGTCCCTCGTTCTCTTTAGATACTTGAGTATGTTTTTTACAGCAATCTAATGTCTGTGTCCTGAATTAGATTGGAATTTGCTGACGATTTCAACTGCAAAGCATATGTCAGGACGTGTACATAACATTGCGTACATCAAACTCTCAACTGTAGATGCATATGGAATTCTTTTCATTTTCTCAACATCTTGAGGTGTCTTAGGAGACTGTTCCAGTGAAAAATTAATTCCATATCTAAAAGCTAACATACTTTTTTTGTAATTTTGTATATTATACCTTGACAACATCTTGTCAATATAAGATGCTTGAGATAATACTAGGGTTCTATTTTTTCCGATTTCGAAAAATTTGTATCAATAGAACATATTGAACATCACCCAAATTTTTCATTTGGAACTGTGTTGCTAACCCTCTCTTTACGTCAACAAGGAAGCTTATCTCATTCCCGATGAGAAAGATATCATCAACATAAAGTACCAAGAATGCTACAGTTTTGTTGACTATTTTTTTGTATACACAAGGTTCGTCAATATTCTGTTCAAAGTCATAAATTTGATCATAGTATCAAATCTTATATTCTAGGATCTTGAAGCTTGCTTCAACCCATAAATTGATCGTTTAAGCTTACAGACTTTCTGTTCCTATCCTTGTTCAATGAACCCTTCTAGTTGAGACATAAAAATACTTTCATCAGGATGGCCATTCAGAAAAGCTATCTTGACATTCATTTGTCATATTTCATAGTCATAATATGTGGCAATAGATAGAAGTATTCTTATAGATTTTATCATGGTAACAGGAGAAAAATTTTCTTCATAATCAACCCCTTCTCTTTGGGTAAAACTTTTTGCCACAAGTTTGGCTTTGTAGATTTGCACCTTGCCAGTTTGGTCTCGTTTTTTTTTGTAGATACATTTGCAACCTATAGGTTTAACCCCATGTGGTTGACCTACAAGTTCCTAGATAGAATTAAAGTACATTGACTCCATTTCAACGTCCATGGCTTTTATCCACTATTCCCTATCAACATATTCCATTGCCTTTTTAAAGGTATGGATCCTCTAAACTATCATCATGTATGATGTTTTGAGTTTCTGTTAAACTCATATAGCGTTCAGGTTGCTAAATAACCCTTCTAATATGTCGAGGCATACTCAACTCATGAGAAGGACGTGATGAGGCACCAACAGTTATTGATGGACCAGCTTGATCAACAACTCTTGTTGATTTTTCTGTAGTATCTTTGGTCATTTCTTGTAATATTAGTTTACTGCGAGGTTGATGATTTTTAACATGATCTTCTTCCAAGAATGTAGCATTTTTCGATACAAACACTTTATCTTCTTAGGGATAAAAAATAATCCTTCTTTTGTTTCTTTTGGGTATCCCACAAAGCAGCATAACTCTAAACGTGTTTCCAATTTATTAGGATTTTGTACCAACACGTGTGCTGGACAACCCAAGATGTGGAAATGACGTAAACTACTTTTGCGTCCTTTCCACAACTCATGCGGTGTTTCTGAAACACTTTTTCAAGGAACGGCGTTTATAATATATATCACAGTCTGTACTGCATACCCCCAAAAGGTTTGAGCTAACTGAGCGTAACTCATCATTGATCGAACCATGTCTAACAAGGTTCGATTTCTTCTTTCTGCAACACAGTTTTGTTGTGGTGTTCCAGATGCTGTGAGCTGAAATTGAATTCCATGATCTAAAAGATAGTTCTAGAATTATAAATCCATATACTCAGCACCTCGTTCAGATCAAAGTGTTTTATTTCTTTTATTTTTTAAAAAAAATTTGTCTCGATCTTAAATTCTTTGAACTTTTCAAGAGTTTCAGACTTGTGACTTATTAAGTAAATGTAGCCATATGTAGAGTAAGGATCAATAAAACTGACAAAATACTGATATCCTCCTCGTGCTTTTTCATTCATCGGACCACATAGGTCTGAATGTATAAGTTCAAGAGATTCTTTGACACGAAGACCTTTTTCAGAAAAAGATCTTTTCATCATTTTTCGCTCAAGACATGATTCATGTGAAGGTAAAGAACTATCTTCTAACTTACTTATATGATCGTTTTTAACCAATCTCTCAATCCTATTGAGATTAATGTGACCAAGTCTGAGGTGCCAAAGATAGATGTTAGGAGAAAATTTTCGTCTTTTATTTTGAGTCTCAGCCGTTTTAAACATCTCTATATTTAGAATGACTTTTGCTTCAGTTGGTTTTAATATGTACAAGTTATTTTCAAGTCTTGCAAAACAAATATGAACACCTCTTGAAAAACAAACACTTCATTAAATTCAAAAGATATTTTGTACATATTTTCTAGCAGATAGGAAATGGAGATTAAGTTTCTTTTCATCTTAGGTACATAATATACATTTCTAAGTAATGAAAGATTCATAAAAAAATAGCTTGACATCTCCACTCCTTGAGCCAAAATTACTTCTCCCGTTCCTACCTTGAAAGTCATTTCTTGTTCAGAAAGTTGTTTCCAATAATTAGTTTCCTGTAGAAAAGTGCAAACATGATTAGTGGTGCCCAAATATAATATCCAGGTTAAGTGAGTATTCTCCAATAGACATGTTTCAACTATTAGTAAATCTGATTTACCTTGGTTCGCCTCTTTTCTGCTTTCTATTCAACTAAATACTTTGGGCAGTTGCGTTTCTAGTGCCCATCCTCTCCGCATGGAAACATTTCTCTTTGGGAGCTTTATTTTATTTTTCTTTGCAGTGGTATTCTTATTCCCTTTACCCTTCTTCTTCATTAGTACAATTTTATCTTTTGAAGATGAGGGAACAGACTTCTTTTATCAGCGGGTTTTGTTCCAGACAAAGAACCCTTGAGAAACTTTTTAGGTCGTGAAATAACATTTACTTCACTTTCTTTAAGTTTCATCATAGACTGATAAGTCTGCAGTTCGTTCAACAGTGTAGTCAAATTGTAAGAAATTTTATTCATAATAGCATGGGTCCGAAAAGGTAGATAACTCTTCGAAAGAGATTCTAATATCATACGACTTGACTAGTTTCATCTATGGTTGCCCCATGACCCTCAACAATATTAAAATGGACCATTATATCGAGAACATGTTCTCTGACATTGGTACCATCTTTCATGCGTATACTATAAAAATATTTAATGGCTTCATGTCGAACAGAGGATGACGATTGCTCGAACATCTCCTGGAACAACGCCATTGTCTCACGGGCAGTGGGCATTACTTCATGTTTCTTATTAAGTACATCAGATATACTTGCTAAGATATAAGCTCTAGCTTTTACGTTAGCTCTAACCCACCGATCATCTCGAACATTTCTATTCGCTATTGTACTGGGAATCGGAGGATATTCCTCTATTAACACAAACCTCAGATCATCCACAACTAATATCGTATTTATGTTGGATTTCTAGTTTTAATATCTTTCTCCATCAAACTTATCAGAAGTGAGCAGTTGTATAATTCAATTAGACATTGCTGAAAAAATTGAACAAATTCTATTAAATTTAAGCATCTAAATCCAATTTTAACAAAGAAATAAAATACCTATTTTTCTTTATTTATTTTGCAATGATACTTCAGTGATTCAGAATAGTTGCTACCATGGAGCAGTAAAAAAACACTTTCATTGAAGCAAGACAATCCTGACCAAATCATAATAACTCTTTATTCCTATAGTTCATTTAGTTATCATTTTTTGTCAAGATCTTTAATAACAATTAGTAATTCTTGTAAGTGTGACCCGCCATTTTCAGATCTTATAGAACGGTATGAATATGCCCCGAGGTGGAAGACAATATCCAAGATAGAACTATAAGACCCTATTCATTTCTGAAGCTTGGGTTGTTCCGAATCCTATGTTACAACCCTCCATAGGGATCGCTGTGGTTAACGACTAGCTAGTGCCGCCTAAAAACGACAACAAGTGCTACATAGAAATCTCACAGTTCAAACTAATGGAGGAGATCATAGGATAATGTTGACACATTTCCTTCATCCGCTTACTATGAACTACTTCCCCCATTCACCTTGTTATTGACCCATGCAAACACTTTTTGAATTGAGTAATCGCGGTAAAAACGACACGAAGCGAGCATAGATCTCACGGTGTGAACTCTTAGGGGCGTGAGGGCATCGAATATATTGCTAATCTCCCACTAAGTGTTATGAATGTTTGGGTGTTTATTTACTTAGGTTAAAATGGCTAATCTTTAAAAAAAACCTAAGTCTATGTGATTTTTATCTAAGTATAACATTTATATTTGGATACTAACCTACGATGTCTAAGTGTTTAAACTAGTTTTAAACCTCACATTGCTCACGCAAGTTTATGAAATCAATTAACAATGCTCAACATTTCGGTCATAATCCCCAGGTAGAATGTGTTACGTAAATCATCAACTTAAGTACCCCAAGCCTTAGACAAGTTTATGAACCGATTTGAGTTTGTAACCAAATTTTATAAGGTAATAATCTATTTCAACTGTTAAAACTAGTTGTTATCCTAAGTGAGCATGTTATTTATCTTTGTTATGGATTTTAAAGTCTAATTTCATTTTATAACAAACTTACAAAATAAATATGCTTTACCAAACTAACATGCTTCAAAGGCATTCAAAATCAATATAACAATTACATCAATTTTTAACAAACCATAAAACATGCATACTATATATTATAACTAATTATAACATACAATAATGCATGTAACATGTTTACCTATGGTGGGATTTTAAATCTAAATGGCATAAAATATGTTGAAACATGTTTTAATTCAAAATAATATACATCACATGCATAAAATAATTAAATAATACTAATATGGTTAAACTTTGGCATTCTAAAAAAAATACTAAATTATTACTAAATTGTATAATAAAACAACTTCAAAATGGGAAGAACCAGTCGAACCAACCCAAACCACCTGAATCGGACCCAAACGGCTTGAATTGGACCAGTTCAAAGAAGAACCGGTCGAACCGGACTCTTCAACCCGCGAACTGGCCTGGAGGCGCACGAACAAATTTGCACTAGGATAAACAGTGTCACGACACTGCATCCCAGCATTGCAATGTTGTTCATCAGCGAGCCCGTGGCATTGCAACACTCAATGAACAAGGTCGCGATGCTCCTACGCAGAAACCTCAGCTCAGTTTTTGCTGCTCGACCTTGCTTGCTTCAAATTCAAATTACAGCCTAATTCAGACTCTAATGACTCTAAATAGATTACAGACTTTAGAGAATACATATAAGTTCATCAATCAAGAGCCAATTACAAATTTAACTCGGAAATCAACGAGTAATCTAAACCATATCAGTCACAAACTCAAACATATTTAGAAATTCACCCACCAAACTCAAATTAACAATAGTTAAGTGCTTAAATCATGCCCTGCTACCAATTGAAGGAGAAATATAACATGCAACAAAAGAATTCAAAATCCATAAGCACTCTAGCTACATTTAATTTGAGCTTTAAACATGTTACTCATGATATATTCATAAGAGGGTTTGAACCAAACATTACCTTTGAAGATCTCTTCCACGAATTAAGCAGAATTTTCACAAGTTTGAGCTTGATTCTTTAAGTAGACCACTAACAAGATCTTCTCAACTATGCTCAAGAACCAAAGTGTGGTGGAAACACTCAAATTAAGCTGGACTGAGGATGAACTTGGGTGTGTTTAGAAGGGTTTTCAATTTTGTAGCAACTCAGGTAAAATTCTCAGCATACTTTCCCAATTCCATGCATGAAACTTCATTTTATAGACTGAATTCATGCAATAGAAGAGGGTTTCATGCAGGGCGGCTCCTACTTGGAATTAATTGAAGATAAAAAATGGATTTGGTGATTAACCACCCAAATGTGGTTAGTGGATTTTCCCAATTTTTGGGAAAAATCCACTTACTCAAATCAATTTCTTTTAAATTGATTTTTTATTTAAACAAAACTATTTTATTTAAATTACCAATTCCATCAATATGATTCAATTTCATATAATTAACATTTAAATCATAATTTAAATATTAATTAATTCTCCAATTCCATTTAATTTTAACTAAATTAAATGTTTTAATTGCATCGTATACAATCAATTGAAAACTCTAAAATCAAATTGGAACATTTCAAATTCATAACCCTAAATTCAAAGTTCATTCAATCAATACTCAATTTATTATTCCAATTTATGAGCTAGTAGAGGGACCTAATGGACCTACAGATCATGAGCTCCAATGATTTCTAATCAATTGGTTAAACTCTTTAAACCGAATAATTACTGTTCGTTAACTATCAAGGAACACCACTATAGCTTGATGTTGCATTTTCCTCACTGTAGATGTATTTCTATCCATGTTAACCATAATCAGTAAGTCGATCCTTCACAAGTCGTTCGTATTTATAGTTGGGTCAAAATTACCGTTTTATCCCTGTAAATGTATATTGTTCCTTAAGCTCCCACTGACCCTCTAATGTTGATTCATAATATCACTTATGAATCATGTCCTCTCTATCACGAGAGGGTTGGACCTCGTTTGTTTAAGACCAGGATTCAACACTTTTTTAACTCGAGTTTTTGAGTGGTAGTGCAGTAGCAAATTTTTCTTTTAGGTAATGACCGCTACTTAGGGGGGAAACATTTTGAAAACCTTGAGCTAAAAGACCAGTGAGTGACTAACTTTGAAAACACATGTATCATACATAAAACTAATAATAAAACTGAAAGCTTAATTGAAAACATAACTTAGGCAACCATAAAAATTAACATAACACATCCTATCTGTATTTAGCCAGACTATTTTTCAATTAAGAGTGGCTCTTTTGCTCAATTCCCAATACCTATACTTAGCCTCTTACCTGAGAGTGAACCCTCTTGTCCACTCTCTACCTTACTTAACAGCATTACTACCTAGCTGAGAGAATGAGCCCTTTTGTCCAACTCTCATACTACTCTAGGTTAAGATGTGTCGCCTTTATCCATCACTTTACTCTATACTAACCTAGGTTAAGGTGTGTCACCTCTGTTCATCAACTTACCTAGTCTCTCTCATGGTTTTCTAAGACTGTGTGTCGCCTCTGTCCATCACCTCTCTCCTAGTCTTACTTGTCCTACGTTCACATACTCTGGATCCTGTAATCAGAATTCATATCTAGGGCTTAACTCCAGTACCTTCACATCTTAGTCCTTCAGCACTGAGCTACTCATACTTATTCTCACCTTTACCAAGACTTAGTTTCGTTAAGGGATTCAATCCTATGCATACTCAGGACCATTAAAGTTCATAACTTAAACATACTTAGTAGCATTCTAGAACAACACATAACATTACATTTAAGAGATACGTTATTTTGTAAAACTATTGGAAACCAGTTATCATAAATAGCTTTCAGTAAACGTAGATTACTAAATATTTCATAAAATATTTGCAAAATATTTAAGGATTTAAAGTCACTCACAACTCCTCCTGATTACTTTCTCGGGAATTCCTTCAGACAACTCATGGCCCTGTTTCTTTGAATTTCTCCTATTTTCAAAGAAATCCCAAATTATTTTATCACTCTTCCAATAATTCCAAATTAATTCAGAATAACCTTAAAAATAGAAATAACCAGCTTACCCTTTTTAAAATAAGCAAAATAGGCCTAACATTCAAAAACAAGCCTTTTGGATGTTATTTTGGCAAATTGACAGGTGTTGGGCTGCAGGGTGGGCATGTTAGTGCGTACAAATGGATGGCGCTGCTGGGAGGCAGACCTCGTACAAAGGCAGCACTTGGCGTCTGGGCATGCACTTAGTCGACTGCGCGCGGGGCTGGACGATGAGATGCGTGCAAACGTGTGTTGCAATGGGGTCGTGCACGCTGTCAGGCATCCATCTGGATGTGCGTCTGGCGATGGCACGCGCAAGTGCTTGGCGAAGACGCTCGACAAGGCTAGGTAGCGTGGCTGCTAGGCACGTGCATAATGGCACAGCGATAGACATATGTACTATGCAATCAGCTGGGCCCCCTAACTTGCAATGCAAATTTGTCCTTCTTCAGAACTCCAATTAAAACGGCAGCCTGGGGCCTTCTTCTACACTCACTTCTGAGCACTCTCACACTGATTTTACTCAAATGGAACGAGTGGTTCTTGAGAGATGAATGCCTTAACATGCCCTATTTATAGGCGTCCAAACCTCTTTCTAACTTGACACCTCTAGCTTGCAAATTTTCATGCCTTCTCATGCATCCACCACACCTTGTTTGAAGCCTAAGACATCCCTTAATTAGCCACATGTACGAATGAGTTAGCAACACAGCCTTGCTCTCCAAGTTTACATGATCGCATCTTTCCAACTACATGGTCGCATGCTTACATGATCGCATGGATTGACCATCGCATCACCCTCCTTGTGCCACACTAACCTCAAGTCATCACAAGCCCTTACTTGGCCGCATACTCTTCTCCTAGCATGGCTCACCCTTGGTGCATGCATTCAACTAGGACCATGACCATTGCATCCTTTCCATCTCATACCACCCACAACACCAACTCTACGCCTAGCCAACCTTGCCATATGCACCTGTGAAGCCCTTTCTAACCTCAAATGAGCTAACCATCTCATGGTCTTGTCGCATGGCCTTCTAATGTGACCAGCTAACCTCAAATGACCTTGGTACATGATCAAGCTTTGCCACATGCCTTTACCCTTCAACATCAACGCATAGCACACCATCAACAGATGGCAAAGCTTATCAACGCATAGCACACCATCAACGCATAGCAAAGCTTATCAATGCATAGCATGGTTCCCATCCATGCCTAGAAAGGCTCGACCACTCCACACTTAACTTCAAATGCCTTAGCCAACACTTTGCGTCCACCATGGGTCTTTGCCACGCATAACACCTTGCTACTTGGTGTCTTGGCCACATGCTCCACACTAGTGCATGGTGTTTGTAGGCTTCAACCCTTAGTCAAATTTTATCACTTAAAACTTCTCTTTCCCATAATTAATTTAATTAAAAATAAATTAATTAATTGATTTAATATATGTATATATATATATATATATTAAAACCATATGTTATCTAATATAACATACAATCTATAGTTTATATTATATCACATATAATATAACCTATAATTTCATATTCTTTCATTTAACCAATAGTTTTTAATATGAGTCACATTCATATAATTAATATTTAAATCATATTCAAATATTTATCTCCTTTCAAATAAAACTTTATATTTTAATATATCATATACATTGTATTAAAGAACAGTTGCAAATATAGACATTAGACTCAAAGTATTAGCAGATATAACATAATGTAAAAAAAAAAATTCAAATATGACCAAATTTAAATAGTCTATCAGTGATAAACCATATTATTGGTAGGAGTCATCAGTGATAGCCTATATCATTGGTAAGAGTCTATCAACAATAGAAGTCTATCGCTGATTGATAACAGGTAGAAATGCACGTTATTACAGCGCAAATAAGTAAAACAATGAGGGAATGTGATGGTAAAAATATACAAAATCATGTCCAAAAGCGTTAAACTGAGAAAATTGCAATCGCATGTGCCCATCGCACAAAAGTAGTTAATTTACTTATTTTGTGTAGGAAAACTGCGTTGTCGCAAGTAAAATTGCGATCCAAAGAATTTAATGTCCGCGCGCATTGAAAGACTGCGATCGCAAAGTTATGCGATCGTATGTGCTCACGACACATCAAGGTGAAAGCATAATAAATCATGATGGGACGGAAAGCTGATGACGGTCAAATCCAAATTTAGTTGACAAGCCGTTAACGATACACTTAGTAAGTACACTCAATTTTCGGTGACCACTAGTCGGCGTATCAGAGCAGAAGATTTAATGACTGCCTATAATTGCAATCATTAAAGAGAAAAGCTTCTCCACCTTGAGCTCCATAAATATCGAATGCCACCAGGTTAATAAGTTCGGCAGTTAACAAGATAGATCATATACAGAAATAGATAGTCGTTAGTCTGTTCATAGTTATTCTTATACTTAGAAGACGGAGATGAGCAAAGAGAAGAAGACGCTGAGAGATCATTCCTGGACAACTCGAAAGACTGCTGGGAAGCCCTACAAAAGGAGAGAGGGCCGACACTTGTGAAAGTAAGGATACTCTTCTGGGCAGAGTTGGAGTGAAAAGTGATAACGGGCAGAAATGCACGTTATCATAGTGCTAAGTTCTTAAACAATGTTGGATTGCATTGATGAAATATGTTAAATTACGTCCATTAAGCATAAATTCTATAATATTGTGGTTGAATGCATCCAACGCATTAGAACAGTTGATCTTTATATTTTTGTGTGGAATATGCATTAATGCAATGCAAAGATTGCGATCATAGGAATTCACTGGTCGAGCGCAACTTCACCACAAGGCTTTGCATTGATCGTGCTCGTAAACATTCGCTTGAGAAGGATCGCCGCAACTTGGTCAGCGCAACATGGTGGGCGCATCCGGGTGAAAGGATAATTAAGAATGATAGGATTGAAAGCTGATGACAGTCAGATCCAAATTAAGTTGACAGTCGATAACAGTCGCAAGGTACATTCAGCTTTATCAGTGACAATTATCCGGCACATCAGTCAGGAATTAAAGTTGTCCCATCTGTACAACTAGGAGAGAGAATCCGCCTTTCATCATGGATGCTCTATAAATACCAAGGGCATTCTTCAGAGAAGGGGTTGATCGGTTGACGAGTTAACTAGTTGCTTCTGTTCATAATTTCCTTTTCATTTTAAGGCGAAGCAAGAGAAGAGTGGTGGCACTGGAGATCGCCTAGGGAAACTTGAGAGAGAACCTCGGGGCGTAAGAGTAGAGAGTGGGCTGACTCTCGCGAGAGTGAAATTATCTTTAGAGCACGAGTAGAATAGTGTAAACGCCTGGCAACAAGAAATTGCTACCAAGCTTTTTATTAAACTTGCATTGTTATTTTGTACTTCATCTTCATATCTATTTAATGGAAGTTCTATTTTTACATCTGCTCACTTTTCTAATATGCATGAGTAGCTAAGCTAGTCGAATGGGTTGAGAAGAACTAAGCTAACATGACCTAGGAAGTTTATTCCTTGCGATTATCTTGTTTTATGCTGTGCAAAATACCCTTTAGAGTTACTCGAGAGAGAGTCTAAAGAAAGAACCTAATGTCTCGAGAGAGTTAGGTTAGAATCTGGACTCGAAAGAGCAAGATTAGGCTTGCATAAACAAGAGATAGGGACTTAGAAATAAGCTCTGTTGTCAACATGCATCACAAGCATCCTAGGAATAGGTATGATGATATGTGGTCGCGTTGTTTGTGTATCGTCGCATAGACAAGAATTAGAGGTTTATGTGTAGGCCCTATAGACACCTTTGCACATACATCACATGCGTTCTAGTATTAGAAGTCGTAGCATTCACGTCGAGAGGTGGTTTGCTATTGTATGCATATTGAACAATCGCAAAGTATGAACGCATTCTAGGGAGTGTTAGCCGAACCCTTCCTAACCCGTTCACAGCATATTCATCGCATCTCTCGTTTACAAACTCTTTTCAAACTCCGCCGCATTTGTTATTTATTTTTCATCAACGCAAACAACAAACCCAACGATTTATTTATTTAACTGGTTACCGCAAGTCTTCATAAAAATTACCAATGCAAACTATTTTCACAAGTCCCTGTGTTCGACCCTGGACTTACCAGGAAACTCAAAGGAATTTACACTTGAATTTTGCTGGGGAAACTTGAGTGCGTAATGCAAATCCATCAACGCATATCATCCATATTTCCACCACATAATTCCAAGCATAAAAAAGACAGTGTAAAAAGCCATGAGAAGCAAGACATTGCTATTGGGCTTTCTATGCCTACATCCCATTGTTGTTTTGTATTCTCCACATTATTTATAGAAAATGGAATTCGCATCTCAACATCTGTTCAATCTCTCCACATTTCACATGAGTAGCTAAATTTCCGAATGGGTTGAGAAGTACTTAGCTAGCATGACCTAAGATCTTCATTTTATGCGATCATCTTGTCTTATGTATGCGTCATTAACCCTTTAGAGATACTTGAGAGAGTAGTCTAAAGAAAGAATCTAGACTTGAGAGAGTCAGATTAGAATCTAGGCTTGAGAGAGTCTAATTAGAACCACATAAGCAAGAGATAGAAACTTAGACATAAGTTTTATTTGCTATTACGCATCGCATGCACCCTAGAAATAGGATATGATAGTATGCGGTCACCTTGTGTATGTATGCATCATTCATCATCGCATAGACAAGAATAGAGGCTTAGACATAAGTCCTATCGACATTATCGTATACGTCACATGCGTCCTAGAAAAAGGAACTATGACATTTATATTGAGAGATGACATGTTATTGTGTGTGTGTAGCATGATCGCATAACATGAACTCAATCTTAGGAAGTGTTAGCTAAATCCCTTCTCAACCCGTTCATCGCATACTCATTGTAATTCTCGATTTCATCAACTCTTTACTCGAATCCATCGCATAGGATTTTTTTTACTTAAACAAAATACCAACTAACTTATTTGTTTTTGCCACCGCAAAGGAATCAATTTTACTGTCGCATAGTAACTCCTATGTGTTCGACCCTAGACTTACTAGGAAACCTAGTGAGATTTATACTTGGGTTTTACTAGGAAAACTTGCATGTGCAACACATAACTCATCACCGAAAACATACACCATAATCACATCACATTTACAACGCATCACTGATAGACTTGTCTATATTTGCAATTTTTTTTAAAATGATGTTATACACTTGATTATTATTTCTAAAAATGCTACCAATTGCAATTACCCTTATATTAATTATATCTCATATAATTAACTTTATATTAACTATTTCTTATATAATTAATTCCCTCTATTAATTTGAACAATTCAAATTAATCCAAAATTAATTTGATTCTCGTTAATCCCAATAAAGCTAACAAGGGGACCGTACGAACCTATAGATTGAACTCTTTACTTAAATTAACAAACTTTCATTAACTGTCGATCACTCTACTAAAGTTGCACTCTTTGCACTATAAATATATTTGTATGTCCATTGGATATGACCAATCGACGGTGTATTAACTCTTCAAAAATTACTCGTACGTAAAATTGGACAAAAATTACCCTTTTGCCTCTATAGTTACATCTAACTCCTTAAGTACCACTGATCCCTCTAATGAACAATAATTTATAGTCCAACTATAATTGAACTCCTCTCGGGCCAGAAGAGGCTGTGGCCCCATATTGTTCAAGCCCTAGAATCAGCCTTTAAGGGAGCAATTTCTCTACTTACCTTAACACTAGGAAAGGAGTGAATTTTTTCTTGTATAGTTGCACTCCCAACTCTCCAATCAGACAGGTCCCAAAAATGGTAAGCATATTGAGTCAGAGAAACTGGCCACTCTCAATCATGCAGATCACCGGATGACTTTCATAGCCAGGAGTTCGCAACTCACTCAGGATTCAGGTCAAGTCACCTATGGTCTTCCAGGTGAAATGTAAATCTCTTCTAGTAACGGTGTTATATAAAGAGATTATTCATTTTGTGGTCCGGTCTTATACAAATTCTTTGTATAGAATACTCCTACTCACATGTCTCCACATAAATGATTAAGGTCAGATCATTTGTAGCACTTTACAACAATTACAACATTTACAAAGCAGGCCGTATTCGTAGTGTCACTAGGATAAGGTATTCAGCCTTATCCATCTACTACAGACCGTATAAGTTATCACTTAAGTTCAATCCACATGTATGTCTCCACATACATGTTTAAGTTACAGTTGATAACCTTGGATCTTAGTTTATTGGTTCTTCTGGGTTAATGCAACTAAATGTCGAAAAAAATACTTCTTATTTTATTAGATAAATAAATTGTTTGTATAATATAAGTACAAACTACAAGACCATGAGATTTAGGCTATCAACCCTAAATGAACTCTTAACGAAGAGCATCCATGAGTGCATTCGGATATTTTCGATTTCATCATGATCGAAATACAACACATACATTCCAATAAGAAGTTATGCAAATTAACACTAATTAACAGCATGATTCGAATAATAAAAATACAAGGGAAAGAGTTCTCATACCAGCTGAATACCCTCTTCAAACGTTGAACTCAGAAGCAGCGGAAGACCCTCTATGCGAACTCTATCGCCTAACAAAACAGTCGGCTACGACAGCACGATCGTCTACATGAACGGCAGCAACACAAACAGTCATGAACAAAAAAGCAGCGGGGACGACACCACCAATTGGAGCCTTTGGTATTCTCGAAGTGAGAATCCAAAGTGTGGTCTTTGGTGAATTTGATAGAGGTCAGAGAAAAGATAAATCATGTAGAAGAAGCTACACGATCGTATAGGTTTTACTAAGCGGTCGTTTAATAAATGGTAGACGATCGTTTAGAAAACGCGGCATGCTATGCGATTGTTAGGAAAACTAAGCGATCATTTAGGGATGGGGGTGTGATCGTTTAGGCACTGGTGTGCGATCGTTTAGACGATGAGCAACTATCGCATAGGCTCTCAAACTATGTGATCGTTACGTTTTCACAGTGATTGTGAATTTTCGAACATTTTGCACAATGAAACAAATTTTCATTTTATTCTTCAGTTACAATAACCGACTTCAGATTCTCCCCCTAATGCACGACTGAGGAGAGATTTTCGGCCAATTATCATATAATTAACCAATTTAATAATTAATGAATATAATCATATTATATTCTTACCCTATAGTCTGATATCACATATCTACTATAGTAATTTCTCCTCCACTTTATATAAATCATATTTATATCTAATTTCCTCAAAAATTAATGCATCTCATAAATTTAGTCAATCATATCATATATAATTAACCAGTTCAATTATATCATATATAATCGAACTCCCTCTTGTCAATTTGAACATTTCAAACTAACACAAACATTGATTCTCGACTTTATCCAAGCTACCCAGGGGACCTAATGGACCTGTGGCTCGAAGCTCCAACAGTCCGTGAATAGCTACTAAACTCTCTAGCCACGAGATCCACCATCCGTTAACTGTCAGGCATTCTACTAAAGACCAACAGCTGAACTCTTCTTACCACAGATATATTTATGTGTCCATTGGATATAACCAATCATGAATACGATGACCCTTCACAGATGCTCGTAAGTACAGCTGGATCAATTTACCGTTTTGCCCCTATAGTTACATCTCACTCCTTAAGTACCATTGATTCCTCCAATGAACAATACAACATAGTCCAACTATGTGTAAATACCTCTCGGGCCAAGAAAAGGTGTGTGGCATCACATCGTTCAAGCCTTGGAATCAGCCCTTAAAGGAACTATCTATCTACTTACCCCTGCTTCGGAGAAGGAGTGAATTCCATCTTATGTAGCTGAGTTCCCAGCTCTCAAATCAGACGAATCCCCAAAATGGTAGGTTTGAATCGGCGACTTGGCCACTCACACCTATACAAATCAAAGGACCGCCCTCAATGGCAAGAGTTCAAAACTCACTTGGGATTGAGGTCATGTTACTTATGGTCATCCTAGTGAAGTGAAGTCTTTGTCATGAATGGTGTTATATAACGAGACGTTAACATTTCATGGTCAGATCTTATACAAACTCTTTGTATAGGACGCCCGCTCACATGTCTTCTACATGAATGATTAGGATCAAACCATCTGTGACAAGTCACAACACTTGTGGCCATTCCATAAAGTGGGCTGTATCCATAGTATTACCAGGATAAGGTTTCCCTCCTATATCCATATACTATAGACCATTTTGGTTATCACTCAAGACATGATCCACTTGTATGTCACGACATACATGCTTAAGTTACATACAGATAACTATGGATTTTAAGTTTATTGGTTTGTGGTAAAGCAAATAAAACATACAACTAAGCAAAATCAAGATGTGAAGTAAATATCATATATTATACAACACAATCGTTCGTACAAATTGTTTACAAACTACAGGACACGGGACTTTAGGGTATCAATCCCAACAAACCCAACTGTATTTTGAGTTAGAGATTTGTATGACCTCTTGAAAGATTACATTTAACTTAACTAGCAAGCATGCTTAGGTTAGCACACGAGTCCTTCAGTCAGAACCTAAGTTAGTGGACATGGGTTCGTTTAACTAATTTTATCTCAAACCATCTTATTTTTCACATGTATTTCGTATAATTAAAACAACGAGAGGAAGAAAACAAAAGTTTTATCTTAAAGTGCTTTTAAAAGAGTTAAATGAGAGTAGTGGTATCCCATAGAAATAGTTTGGAAAATATCATCAGTGCTTGCTTGTGATTGCTCTTTGCAGTGGACAAAATTTGTATAACAAATTAATACATATGAAGATAATGGTTAATTCCATTCAACAGATAGCTCATTTACTAAAATGGAAGATCATTAGTAATTAATGAAAAGGCAAAGCCATATAGATGACGATAATGGTTAATTCCATTCAACAAACAACTCCTTTACTAAAAGTGGAAGATCATTAGCAATTAATGAAAATGCAAAGCCAAGTATGAAATAGAAATAGGTTAATTACAATTTCAACTTCAATTTCTATTAGCTCACAAGTAGATTTATCAATGTTACATCAATTTTCAATAGTTATGCATCATCGAGTAAATTACAACATGCTTTTAAGTTAAAAACAAAAGGAATCAAGTGACATACCTTTGAAGAACCATCCTTCGAGTATTCCCTCAATCAACACCAGTCAAGCGTCCAAGAAAACTCGATCAAGTGCATGAACGCAATGAACAACCAGTGAATAACACGAATTGTCAGATCCTTGAATCCAATCGAGTAACACTTGATCCTTGACCCTCGAACAGCAAACTTGACACTACCAAGAGGCTACCTTGGTATTCTCGGTGTGAGAATATAAGATGTGTGGGCTCTGTGTGGATTTGGTAAAAAGAAGGCTGAACTATATGATCGAATAAACGATCGAGTAAGTGGGAGAATAAGAAAACCTATCGTATAGACTTGGTACTCGATCGTTGGGTAACGAGGAACTATCCTCTAGCAAACTCAATGCCTAGATTCTTGATCGTTCACTCTCTCAAAGGCTATCGTATAACTATTTTCTTCACCCAATCGAAATGAGTTGCATTAATGAAAAATGAAAATGATTTTCACTTTTATGCATCAGTTATTAAAACTGATTAAAAACATCCCACTCAAATGGTTAAAGGAGAAAAATTAACTAACCACAAAAAATTATCTCATAATTGTTTTATTATAAATAAATATAATAATTAATTTATCATATTATATTTATAACCTATAGTTTTAATATCACATCATATGTAATATTTAAACCATAGTTCTTTTTCTCCTTTATAGCATTTAATATAAATCATATTTATATTAATTTCTCCAATTAATATATCTAATACATCAAATCAATTATATCACATATAATTTAATTAATTTAATTAATTTAATTATATCATATATAATCAAATTCCCTCTTGTTAATTTGAACACTTCAAACTAACCCAAAAACTTATTCTCAACATGAATCCATTGAGCTACCAAGGAGACCTTATGAATCTGTAGCTTGAAGCTCAAATGGTATGTGAATAATTGACTAAACTCTTTAATCACGATATCCACTATCCGTTAACTGCTGAGCACTCCACTAAAGACCGATAGCTGCACTCTTCGCACTTCAGATATATTTCTGTGTCAATCGGATATAACTAATCAACAGTATAATGACCCTTCACAAATCGCTCGTAAGTACAATTGGACCAATTTACCGTTTTGCCCCTGTAGTTACATCTAACTCCTTAAGTACCACTGATTTCTCGAACAATACATTATAGTCCCACTATGAGTGAACGCTTGGGCCATGAGAAGGTGTCGTGCCACATTGTTCAAGCCCCAGAATCAGCCCTTAAGGGAGCAATTTATCTACTTACCCTTGTTTCAGGGAAGCAGTGAATTCTGTCTTGTGTAGTTGAGTTTCCAACTCCTCAATCAGACGAATTCCCAAGGTGGTAGGTTTGAGTCGGCGATCTGGCCACTCACACCCATACAAATCAAAGGACCGCTCTCATAGGCAGAAGTTTCCAACTCACTCAGGATTAAGGTCATGTTACCTATGGTCATCCTAGTGAAATAAAAGTCTCTATCATGAACGGTGTTATATAACAAGACTAAACATTTCGTGGTCTGGTCTTATACAAACTATTTTGTATAGGATACCCCCACTTGCATGTCTCCACATGAATGACCAGGATCAGATCATTTGCAACATTTTACAACACTTGTAATATCTACAAAGTGGGTCATATCTGTAGTGTCACCAGGATAAGGTTTCCCTCCTTTATCCATATACTACAGACCATTTAGGTTATCACTTAATCCACGATCCACTTGTATGTCTCCACATACATGCTTAAGTTACAATGATATCCAGGGATCTTAGCTTATTGGTTTGTGTTTAATGCAACTAAAATATCTCATATTTCATAGACTGTAGTGAATAAAATATCTCATATTATTACATCACAAATAGTTTATTCATACAGGTGTTTACAAACTACAGAACCCTATGAGATTTAAGGCATCAGCCCCAACAATAGGCTTATGGACTTCAGTTAAGAACTGACTAGCAACCCAATTCCAAATGAAATATTTGGGAGAGGCTCAGTTTGTTCTTGGGATTCAGATCTTTCAAGATAGAAAGAACAAAATGCTAGCACTAACTCAGGCATCGTACATTGACAATATGTTGATCAAGTACTCGATGCAGAACTCCAAGAGTGGCCTATTTCCTTTCAGGCATGGAGTTACATTATCTAAGGAACAGTGTCCTAAGACACCTCAAGAGGTTGAGAAAATGAGACGAGTCCCCTATGCATCTGTCACGGGGAGTTTGATGTATATGATGTTATGTACTAGACCTAACATCTGCTACGCTGTGGGGATAGTCAGTAGATATCAATCTAATCCAGGATAGGGTCACTAGACAACTGTCAAGAACAACCTCAAGTATCTTCGGAGAATAAGGGACTACATGCTTATGTTGTTGAAAATCCTAGAACCTGCAGTTCGTAAATTTCATGTTAAATATTCTATTTATCAATAAAATATTATTGAGTATCTTATTCGATAAAGTTGTTGATATTGCATTTTATTATGAAAATCCAATATACATATCCATGGCTATAGTATGAATACTTTAACTCTATATAGTGACATAAATAGGATCAAGTTAATAGTATATAGCCTACATGGTCTATAAGTATATGGATGAAATTGGATATTTCATCCTGGTAACACCATTGGATGCGGCTCATTTTATATAGGTAATACAAATTATGTAATTCACAGATCGTTCATGTAGAGACACGTGAGTGGGGGCATCCTATGTAATGAGTTTGCATAAAGACTCGACCACGAAATAGTCACTTTTATTTATAACGACCGTTTACTGTTAAAACTAACTATTTCATACTAAAATAACCTAGGATAACTCGATTTTAATCCTAAGCTAGCTATGAACTCCTGCTTATTCGGGATTTTCCTTTGATCTTCATGGATGAGAGTAGTTCAACAACACTGCTCAATAAGCCTTCCATTTTGGGGATAAGACCGAATAGATATCTAGGGACATAGCTTTGTAAGATAGAATTCACTCCTACCCATTTTAAGGTTAGGAGATTGGTTGTTCTCTTAAGAGTTGAATCCCGATCTTGAACAATCAGGGCCCCGTCTTTTCATGATGGAGAGGGACATGATTCATAAGTGATATTATGAATTAATTGTTCATTAAAGGGTCAGTGGAAGCTTAAGGAACAAGATGTATTTATAGGGGTAAAACAGTAATTTTGACCGAGCTGTAAATACGAACAACATGTGAAGGATCGACTTACTAATTATGGTTTACCTGGACAGAAATACATTTACAGTGAAAAGAGTGAAACTATCGAGCTATAGTGGTATGTCTTGATAGTTAACGAAAGTAATTAATTTGGTTTAAAGAATTTAACCAATTGATTACAAATTTACTGGAGTTCATGATTTGTATGTCCAATAGGTCCCTCTACTAGCTCATAAATTGGAATAATGAATTGAGTAATTGATTGGATGAATTTTAGATTTAGGGTTATGAATTTGAAATGTTCAAATTCAGTTTTAGGGTTCTCAATTGATTGTATATGATGCAATTAAAACGTTTAATTTAATCAAAATTAAAACGAGATTGGAGAATCAATTAATATTTAAATTATGATTTAAATATTGATTATATGAATTTGAATCATATTGTTGGAATTGATGTTTTATTAATATTAAGATATTAAATTAATTAAATCAGTTTTATTTAAATTAATTAATTATATAAAACTAAATTTTAAATAAAATAGTTTTATTGAAAAGAAAAATCAATTTAATTGAAATTGATTAAGAGTTAGTGGATTTTCCCAAAAATTAAAAAAATCCACTAACATTATTTATTGTGTTTTATTACCAAAATCCACCATGAGTTCTTTAATTAATACCAAGTTGGAGCTACCCTACATGCAACTATCTTTTAATGCATGAAGAAAGTCTATATAATGAAGCTTCATGCATGAAATGAGATAGAACTCCGAGTTCTTTATCCAAGTTGCTGTAAAACTGAAACCCTACTACACCATCTCAAGTTCATCCTCATTTTAGCTTGATTCTTTTCCACCACACATTCCTTCTTGAGCATAGTTGAGAAGATCTTATTGGTGGTCTATCTAAAAAATTCAGCTCAAACTTGTGGAGATTCTGTTGAAATCGTGAAGAGAACTACGAAGGTATTGTCATGTTCAAACCCTCTTATGAAAACCTCATGAGTAGCATGTTTAAAAATAAAATTAAATTCAGTTTAAGCGCTTATTGATTCTAAATTCTTTTATTGCGTGTTATATTACTCCCTCATATATATGGTTCTAAGGATTTGATCCTTAAAGGATACACGAACTCTGATTTTCAGACTGATAAGGATTCTAGGAAATCCATCTCAGGATCAGTGTTCACTCTTAACAGAGGGGTTGTAGTATGGCGAAGCACCAAGCAAGGGTGCATCACGGACTCCACCATGGAGCCCGAGTATGTAGCGGCTTGTCAAGCTGCTAAGGAGGCCGTTTGGCTCAAAAAGTTCTTGACTGATATGGAAGTTGTTCCAGACATGTCTAGGCCCATCATCCTTTATTGTGATAATAGTGGTGCTGTGGCAAATTCCCGTGAGTCTCAGAGTCATAAGCACAGTAAGCACATTGTCACACCCCCTCCCAAAGTACTTTTTTATTTAGGAAAAGGACATGACCGTGGTAGTTACTAGCCCCTACTGCTCGCAACCACCACCAAGTCTTTTAATCTAATACCAACCTGTTATAAACACTAATAATCTACACATACAGCAAACCTCCCAATGGGATTCTACAAAACTTTATAAACATACGCATACAGCCACAATATTACTTTTACAGGAAATAAAAAGGAAACATCCCAGAAGGCCCAAACATTCCTAAAGAAGTCCTAATCCCTTTTACAAAACATGTGTACATAAACAGATTATCAACCTAAATCTTCTTCATAAGCCGAGACTTTTGGTGGCAAGCAGCAGCAAGATCAACCTTGAGGAAACTGACCGCTACCTGAGAAAAGAGAATACAAAAATTTGATGACCTAACAGCCCAGTGAGTGACTATAGAATCTTAACGCAACAAGCATAGCAATACTATGAACATGTCAACACACAAATGAGTAAACTCAACAATTATCCCTAAATATAGCTTTAAGTCATTCTTGGAACGTCATTAAACGTTATTATTCCCTAATTAAGAATGAGCCTTAATGCTTTAGCTCCCAATGTTTACAACTAGCTAAGAGACCCATACCTCGGTCCCCCATTCATAATTGCCTACGTGCACGTGGCCACTCTAAATATTATCATATTCTAGATACTTTCGCTCAGATACCTTCTCAAATTTGTCCTTCAGTATCGAGCTTCTATGATACCTTCTCATATGTCCTTCGGTATCAAATTGGCCAGATACCTTCTCAAAAGTCCTTCGGTATCAAATTGGCCAGGTACTTTCTCAAGTGTCCTTCGATACCTAATTGGTTGGATACCTTCTCAAAAGTCCTTCGGTATCAAATGTGTATTCTGTAACACACACTAAGTTCCATAGCCTAGTATAACACAAGAGCTATTCCATTGCCACTCATTTACACGAGAATTCATTCTCCCGTAACCTTCCTTTAGAAAGCATATATCAAAATTAGAACATAGCTTTTGTAAAGGTTACACAACATACCTTGGCCTGTACTACACACATACAAACCGGGAGACATGCATTAAGTTATTCTTCCACAATTTGTTGCTTGAGGAAGTGTAAATACATCATTAATGTCACTGTGTGTTACTGATCAGATATGCGTGAATATTAAAAACTTAGAGTTTACTTAGTCACTCACAGTTCGTCAAGCTCTTACTGGTTTATACGCTTCCCCTAGCCCCTCTTGGCCTGAAAAGATATAACTCCTGATTAAAACTACTTAGAATTCCTAGCTTATCTCAAATAATTTATTTATTAAAAGAACTTCCATCAACACAGACAGCTTCACTGGCGAGATCCCCCTAAGCGATGCTGGCGAGATCCCCACAAGCAACACTAGCGAGATTCCCACAAGCGACACTAGCGAGATCTCCACAAGCGACACTGGCAAAATCCTCTAGAGCGACACCAGCGATACCCTCTAGAGCGATACTAAGCTTTTCTTGTGAAATTCTTAGCGATACTCACCTCAATTCCTAGCAAGATTTCCCCTAAGAGCGATACCCACCTTACAAAGTCTCACTGTAATTCTCCACGTTGGACTGCTTGCTTGTTCTTCACAAGCAGCTGTCTGTTTATGCCCAATTCCCTGATACAATTTCAAAAATTCATAACTCAAAATCCAGAGTACTTTTTAAGAAACTTCCTTCTACAAACTTGTTTAGATTTGAGTTAGCTTTCTTGCCTTAAAATTTCAGCCCAAACTTCTTTATAGTGTTGCTTGGAACTTCCAAGTTTCACCACAGGTCCGGATTAATCCGTGGTTCTACCTCTTTTGCAAATTCTCCTCCTTTGTTCTTCTCCTCTTGCAATCGTTTTCCAACAAGACCATCTCGAAAACTAGATTCTCTCAGCTTTCAAATGGCACCGAATGTACTAGATTTCCTCTTGTCAATTGTCGAAACCATGCCTTTGTATTTTCTCTTCCCTTTTAATCTCTCTACCGCTTCCTGAATTTAAGGAATAAATTGCCATGTCATCCTCTCTTAGTGCCTCCAGCCAGATAATGATTGAGTTCCTTCATTTAAGATATTTCCCTCCCTTTCTTCAAAATCCCTATAAACAACATATTTATCTACTTTAAATATATATATATATATATATATATATATATATATGTAATATAGCACCCCTTTTGGCCAAAACATGCTTATCTAAGGAACCAAATTTCGGGGTTTACACACATATAGTGGAAATACCATTTCATCCGAGAGATTGTGTATCGAGGAGACGTGATTTTCACGAAGATAGTTTCGGAGCACAATATTGCTGATCCGTTTATGAAGACCTTCACGGCTATAGTGTTTGAGGGTCATCTAGAGAGTATGGGTCTATGGGACAAACTACGGTTGGACTAGGGCAAGTGGGATATATTGTACTGGGTGTTTGTGTCCTAGTTTATTATTTTGTGTACTTGTAATATGATTATCTTGTACACCCCACTAGCTTTAGAACAAGTGGGAGATTGTTAGGGTTGATACCCTAAATCTCGTAGGGTCCTGTAGTTTGTAAACACTTGTATGAACAAACATTTTGTGATTTATAATATATGATATTTTATTCACTTTAGTCTATGAAATATGAGATATTTTAGTTGCATTAACCACAAACCAATAAACTAAGATCCATTATTATCGTTGTAACTTAAATATGTATGTGGAGACATATAAGTAGATCGTGTTTTAAGTGATAACCTAAATGGTCCGTAGTATATGGATAAGGAGGGATACCTTATCTTAGTGACATTACGAGTGTGGCCCAATTTGTAGGTGTTACAAATGTTGTAAAGTGCTACAAATGATTTGATCTTGATCATTCGTGTATTAGATATGCGAGCGAGGATATTCTATACAAAGAAGTTTGTATAAGACTGGACCACGAAATGTTTAGTCTCATTATATAACGCCATTCATGACAGAGGCTTTCATTTCACTAGGATGACCATAGGTAACATGACCTTAATCCTAAGTCAATTGTGAACTCCTGCCTATGAGGGCAGTTCTTTGATTTGCATGGGTGATAGTGGTTAGATCGCCGACTCAACAAGCCTACAATTTTGGGGATTCGCCTAATTGAGGAGCTGGGAACTCAGCAACACAAGATGGAATTCACTCCTTCCCCGAAGTAGATGGAAGTAGATAAACTGCTCCCTTAAGGGCTGATTTCGGGGCTTGAAAATATGGCGCCTGTTAGGATTGGTGTCCTAATTCTCCTGGAGTCTCGTAGTTTGTAAACTTTGTACACATTGTTACGAATAAAATAAGAGTTATTTTATTTGCATTTACTCATATCCAATAAACAAATATTCGTGGTCATTGTATGTAAACTTAAGCATGTATATGAGATATACAAGTGGATCGTGCATTAAGTAATAACCTAAAAGGTCTATAGTGTAAGGATAAAGGAGGGATACCTTATCCTGGTGACACTACGGATACGACCCGCTTTGTAGAGGTTTATAAGTATTATGATCTAATACAAATGGTATGATCCTGACCATTCATGTGGAGACATGCGAGCAAGGGTGTCCTATACAAAGAGTTTGTATAAGAACGGACCACGAGATGATTCATCTCCTTATATAACATCGTTGATACTTGAGATTTATATCTCATCTAAAATGATCATAGGTGACATGACCTTAATCCTGAATGTTTGGGAACTTTTGCCTTTGAGAACGGTCCTTTGATTAGTATGGGTGAGAGTGGCCAAATTGCCAACTCAACAAACCTACCTTTTTGGGGATTTCTCTGATTGGGCAGCTAAGTACTGAGTTACACAAGACGAAATTCACTCCTTCCCCAAAGTAGGGGTAAGTAGATAGATTACTCCCTTAAGAGTTGATTCCGAGTTTTGAACATAGTGGCCACATCCTCTCTTTGGAAGAGAGAACTCAGTCATAGTAGGACTATGACTTATATTCATTAGAGGAATTAGTGGTATTAAGGATTTAGATGTAACTACAAGGGCAAAACGATAAATTGGCCAAGTTGTACTTACGAGCGATCTGTGAAGGGTTATCACACTATTGATTGATTGGTATGGACATAGAAATATATCTATAGTGAGGAGAGTGCAGCTGTCGTTCTTTAGTGGAGTGCCAGACAGATAACGAATGGTGGATCCTGTGGCTAAATAGTTTAGTCAGCTATTCACATACTGTTGGAGCTTCAAGTTACATGTCCATAAGGTCTCCTTGGTAGCTCAATGGATTCAAGTTGACTAGCTTGTCCCATTAAGTACCATAAAATAGAAAAAGAACTATGGTTTGTATGTTTCATAAGATGAAATATTAAACTGTAGGTTATAAATATAATATGGCAAGTTAGTTTATCATATTTATTTATAATAAATTAATTATTTGATAATTAAATTCTTTTTCTCTAATAACCGATTGAGTGGGAGGTTATTGATGGTTTTATGGTAATCGTAAGATAAAAGAAAAATTATTTCCTAATTTTAGCATGTTGCCATTTTCGGAAAGAACTCACGGAGAAACTATCAAGTGAAAGAGTTTCATTAAGCGATAGCTAGTAGAGACTAAACGATCGTGTACTTTGACTATACGATAGTTCATTAGCTGATCGTAACTAAATGATCGAGTGGCTTTGTTTATACGATAGGTTTTTATTTACTAAACAATCGACCACAACGTCTATACGATAGACAGCTTCCTATCTCCCACTTGCTCGATCATCTATATGATTGTTGTCCTCCTTTCTCGTCATCAAACTAAGATCATACAGATCCCACAACTCCTGGATTCTCGCACCGAGAATACCAAAGTAACCATTGTGGTGGTATCCTCTCTCACTTCGTGAATTGAGTGTTACTCGATTGGTTTCGTGGAGGTTGTTAATTGTGTTCGTCGTGTTGGTGTTGTGTATCGGACGTTGCGTTCGAACGTTGCTATTCTTAGGCGCTTGGAGACTATTGATATCATCAAAGGTATTAGTTTCTTTAAAGGTATGCATACTCTATCCCTTGATATCATCTTAAAGCATGCTGTAATTTCTTGTTGTGCATGACCTGTTAGTTTCCGTTGTAGACTATAATTGATTGTGTTCATTCGAATAGAATTTGGAACGATCCTTTCGCTGCTCATGGAAATCCTCGTGTTTGATTTTCTTTCAATGCCACATCATCTCTTGGCCCGAGAGGGGTTTAGTCATAGTAGGATTAAGATCTATTTTTCATTAGAGAAATTAGTGGTACTTAAGAAGTTAGATGTAACTATAGGGAAAAAAATAATAATTTAGCCCAGCTGTACTTACGAGCGATTTGTGAAGGGTCGTGCTGTTGATTAGTTTTATCCAATGGACACAGAAATATATCTGTAGTACAAAGAGTGCAGCTGTCGGTCTTTAGTGGAGTGCCAAACAGTTAACGGATGGTGGATATCATGATTAAAGAGTTTAGTCAGTTATTCACGTACCATTGGAGCTTCAAACTACAAGTTCATAAGGTCCCTTTGGTCGCTCAATGGATTCAAGTTGAGAATTAGTTTTTGGGTTAGTTTGAAATGTTCAAATTAACAAGAGAGAATTTGATTATATATGATATAATTTAATTAATTCAACTATATATGATATAATTGATATGATGTATTTGTTACATTATTATTTGATTGGAGGAATTAATATAAATATGATTTATATTAAAATCCATAAAATAGAAAAAGAACTATGGTTTATATATTGTATATGATACAATATTAAAACTATAGGTTATAAATATAATATGATAAGTTAGTTATTGTATTTATTTATAATTTATTATTTATATGATAATTAAAATTTATTTTTCTCAATAACCGACCTTAGTGGGTGGTTATATAGTTTTATGGCAAATTGAGATAAAAGGACATTTCATTTCAAAATCTCAGTTGACTGACACTATTAACTATCGAATGATTAAACGATAGGATCGAGTTTACTATGCGATAGTACTCTTTTCTAAACGACCGAGTATCGAGTCTATGCGATAGCCTTCCATCTGCTACACGATTGTGTCATCGTATACTCGATCATTCTCCTCCTTCACTCTAATCTTCTCTCAATACAAAATAAGCCAGAGCCCACCACTCTTGGATTCTCACACCAAAAATACCAAGGTAATCTAGTGGTTGTGTCCAGATCTATTTGAGGATCGAGTTGATACTCATTGTTGGTGTTCGATGGAGTTCGAGTTCTTGTTCGTTACGTTTGAGTTTGATTGAGGGATATACTTGAAGAAAGGTTCCTGAAAGCTATTGTTTCTCTCATCCTTTGTATTTAATTCAAAGTACGCTGTAATTTATTATTAATCCATAATCTGTTTAGTATGACTAGGAATGTATATCTTCTTTCACAATGGAGTTTGGGACGATCCGCTTCCGCTCATAGGTCCTCTATAATTAGAGTTCCTTCAAGGGATGGATAAAAGATAAATATCCCCTTGTTTGGTAAAAGTTTGGTAGCTTCGCCATGGGATAAACTATTCCCATGCATCCATTATGCCCATGAATAATTCTCATTCAAAAAGGTGGATTTTATTCATTCTCACTATCTCTCACCTTATAATACATTTATTTATTCTTTTATTTTATATATTATGAAAACTTAATTAATTTAAATTATTTATTATATGAAAATTAAATTACTATTTTATAAAATTATATTAAATCTTAAATAATAGTGTATGAATTTAACTACTACTATTTAATAAATTATAATATATATATACTTTGTCTTTCTATAAAGAGTCGAGGCAATAAAACTATCAATAATTAATTAATTATATTTGTAGTTAGTTAATATTCATTATAATTAATATAATATGAATTTATTTTGTTTAATAACTTTAATTAGTTTATCATTGATTACTTAGACGTTTATTTTATTATTTAATATCATAATTATATAAATTCAATGAATTGATCCCATCAAATTATGTAACCCAGTAACTTTATTTATAAATTTCTCATTCTACAAATACTTATAATTAATAATTTAATTAATATTAACATTTCATTGTTAAATAATTAATTTTTCTCAAAACTTTGAATTGAATTCATTATTTATCAATTAATCTATTGAAATTTTATAGAATTTTCATGATGAATTTTACAATTAAATACAAAAATTTATTCCCATAAAATCCGAATAACATTCTCATGACACAATCAAACACAATCATCATTGATTCTCATCAATCTTATTCTCAAGCATCCTTAATTTTTGGACATTTATAAAACCTTAATCCAAACAACCTTATGGCTTTCAAAATCCATTTTGAATGGTTGCCAATACTTGTATTTCTTTCAAAATGCCTTATTCTTTAAATTAAATACTTAAAAAAGTATTCCAAACATACCTTAAGTAATATTTGGGAAAATTATGTGATTCTCGATCCTCATCTTGGTTGAGATTCACTGAGAAAGCCTAAAAGAATCGACAGTTTAAATATAAGTTGAAAATATTTTTTTACATAAATCTCAGTAGTCGATCTCGATCGAAAAACATTAAAAAAAAAAAAAAAAAAAAAAA